>NW_022170511.1:26924670-26925837 GCF_008802855.1 Photinus pyralis
GTCATTGTTGGAATGCTGTGGGGTGGCAGAATCCAGCTGGACCTTGAGATACAGATAAAAATTTTGTTTTTTTTTTTTACTACTGAGCTAGCTAGAGGTAAATCGTGGGATTTCCAGAAGTTAAGGTTAGGTCTCACAACAGTATATTGGGGTAAAGTGGAAGAGCAGACCAATTAGTCTGAACGTTATGCCTTATTTTTCATTTTTGTGTTGTTACTTTTGTATATAATATGTGAATAAAGGTCATTATTATTATCATAATTAGATTTCTGCTAATGCTGGTCCCCGATGGCCCTTCTCTACGATTCCTTCAAGGTCGCCATCCAATTTCCATCCTCTTCAATTCTGCTTACATTACTTTTCTGATCAGTCCATATGATGCTTTTCATTCTTCTCCATATCCTCATTTCAAAACCTTCCTGATTTCTTTGCAGGTCGATAAAGTTGACACCCCCACTTTGCTTAAATGAAGTAAAAATATGCCTATAATTTAGGACTAATTAAAGACCAATTTGTACCCGCTTAGTTCTGCCGGAAAACCGATTTTTAAAGTGGGAGTGCTAACTTGAAATCAAATTAGCACCCCCACTTTTCTCGATTGAAATTTTATAATTGCATTAAAAATTATGAATTAAAGACTAATTTGTACCCAAAAAATTAGAATTTGTATCCGCTTGGTTCCGCCAGAAAACCGATTCTGGTGGGGGTGCTAACTAGAAGTCAAGAAGTTAGCACTCCACTTTGTCCGATTGAAATTTTATTAAACAATTTTTTTCTAAGGACAATTCTCAGAATGAGTAAAAAGAGATGCAACGTATAAATTAAGGACACAAACATTTTTTCGTAAACAAATTATATTGTTAGGAAGTCGTCTGAATCAAGTTGGGAGGGAATATCGGGGTCCAAAGAATGCACTCTGCTAAACTTTACAATTTCGTATTGCTGTCTGCCAATCTGTCCGTTTGTTTGTCCATGTGCACAATACTGTTGAGAAACGCCTGATCGCTTTGAAAATTATTAAACGAATATAAGAAAGGTTGCTATTGTTTTTCAGCGACGTAGACTATTGGCCGCCCGAATATGAATAGTTTTTTTTACACTCCTTCGTTCTAAATCGCGTTTTCCCAATAAAACACGAAAGTCGGGAACGTCAATTTTACAATTGAC
>NW_022170511.1:26925937-27033141 GCF_008802855.1 Photinus pyralis
AATACTAACCTCAATTCCATGGTACCAGGGTCTGGCCCAGACCTATGAGCGAAGCGGGAACCGAGGCGCCAATATGACCGGTTACAATTAAAAGCACTGAATGTGTTTTTTGTGATCGATGCTATGGTGCTATGGTGCTATGCTATGGTTGGAGCGATGGTCGGCGCTCCGTTATGTCCGCCCACTAAACAATTTAAGGATGTGTATCAGGTGTCCCATTCTCAACATTTATAGGCTATCTCTGTAACTGTCAGTACCATCAAAAGGCGTCATAGTGTGTTCTTTTAGGGCAAACTTAAAATGGTAAACAAAAAATTTGAAAATCTTCGCTCGCTTAAGAAATATGGGGGAAGCTCAAAAAATTGTCAATTTCAGAATGACCCTATATGTTTAGTTAAAAGAAATACGGAAAAATGTCTCTTTATAACAATTGTTGAATAATCTGCAGTTTTCAAAATAAGTACGTCTCGGAGTCCGTAGTCAGGTAAAAAAGTTGTCAAACCAAACTCCATTTTTTTTAATGGGACACCCTGTATACTAGAGATACGTAGAAAAAACGAATTGAGCTATTTTATTCATTTATAATTGGGTGGTTATCACATTGCTATGTAAGATAGATCAAAACAGCCAAGTGGGACCCAATCATAATAAACCGTGAACATCTCCAACTTGATATAAGCTAATTATAGACATGAATAATGAGTATGCTAATGTACATCCTAGTTAAATGATAAAATATCAAAGCGGAAGAATGAAAAACTATTTAGGGGAGTAGAGGCAGTATTTTACACATCTTTCAATATATCTTTTCATGTGCGAATTTTTGGAAACTTATTGATGTAATTCATCTGTATGCATTTGAAAGTACACATTTACTTGTAAACCTACCACCAATACTTACCGGAAAGCACTGATCGAACACCAATCGATCAGGTCCAATTTCTAATTTTCCTTGTGCCACCTTATAATGTATAGGTATTGAAAGTTTCTCATACTGCGTCTCAACGACTATGTCACCCCAAACCTGTCCTTCGGCGTGTGGGGAATGAATCATTAGTTGCACAATCGCATATTCGTTTGAGCCCAAATTTGTCTACAGAGAAAATCAGTTAAGACAGTCACACTTTACCTACGACTTACGCATCGTGTGGCATTTTTAGACAGGTTCAACAAAAGCGCGTCCGAATGATTTCCCTTGCCGCAAGCAATTACTTCGATAGCGCTAGCGGGTAATGACGAAGCAATTTTATTGAAAGTAACAGGTACAGGGTTGGTATTCAGTAACAGAAATCTAGTAAACTTCTCCGTGTCCAAGCTCACTAGCCCTAAATCCAGAGAATTATCGTTACTGATGTAAGGGAAAGTCTATAAATGTCTAAGTAAGCTTACGATGCATTGCTTGACGCTTACTTACCAACTGTAGCTTCCCATTGTAGCTCAATAGGGGAAGTTCGACTGTGGAGATATTTGTCGTCAATACAATACAAGAGTTAAGTTTTAAGTTTGACAAGGACGTGTCAATTTTTAAATTAAGAGTAAATATAGTCAGCTCCTCTTGAGGTTGCAAAATCACTGGTTTAAAATTAAGTATCTAAAATCAACACTCAAATTATAATGCTTCACGTTTATGTAAAATACATACATTAAAGTATTTACGGGCGTCCGATAGCAAAGAAACATTTGTTAGCGCAAGTGGTATTAAGAAATCGTTTTTTACTGTAACATCTCTTGATATCATTTGCTTAGGTGATTCGTTTATAAAATATGTTGTAATGGACGAGTTAAATAACAGACCGCCTTCTAAGACAGTTATGTAGTATGGAATTTCTGTTTTACTTTTTCCATTTTTGTATCTAATTACTATTTTCCCTGAGAAATCTTTGTTCTCGTGTGCGGTTTTCCCTGCGCAAATATCATCACATTCAGAAATTGTTAAAACTAATGCAAAAAGTGAGTTGCAAATCATATAAAAATTCCGAATGGTTTTGAGTTCCAATTGAATTTTTCTCACATTTTCTGAATACAGCCTCTGCTATGGTGTGCAAGGACTTCAGACCTGAATAAGTATTAATACAAAGAAATATAATTAATAACATACAACTGCTTAGAAAAAGTAATGCTATGGTTGCAACTTTTATTTTCAGGGAAAGACTTATAGGCCTCACGATCCTCCTGCTACACACCACAGCTTTGGCACTACACGTCCTCATGAGCCGCTACTGATACACAGGTTTACAAAAAAAAACATGTTGAAATCATTATACAAAATAAAAGAAGAAATTTCAAAATTCTACTGCCTTCTATTACCTCAGAAAAGCCTAGCTATCAATTTAACTGTGAAACCCAACTGAAACTCAAAAACAGTCTCGAGGGATTAATGTCAATCAGTAACTTGAACTGAGAGATAAAGAACTTTCACAATTTGCAAGTGTTTTTCCCTGGTTGCACTACACTACGCGTCGGTAAAAAAAACAAAGAGTGATGGATCGTTCACTCCAAATTCGATTATTTGCTCTACTCCAATTTCGTGCAACCAGCGTGAAAAGCAAGAAGTTAAAATTAAAAGTAAATACGTACAATCGAGTGTAAGTGTTGCAATTTTAGTTGAAGTTGGAGTTCCCTTTGAACTGCGTAAATCTGACGGAACTTTCACATTCTCATAGTCAATTTTTATGGCCTTCGATGTTGATGATATGCTGTGAATTCTAACCGCCTTCTTCAACGGGTTGTGCACGTATAAATTTAACAGCTTTGGTAGATCGAGGGATCCACCGACACCGAAATCGACGGACCCTTGCGGTACGTACAAACCTGCACTTGAGGTAACTTCCACTTCTAATGGAACCACTAAAATATCTTCGGTGTTGTTTAATTTAATCCTAAACAGAAATTTTACAATTAGTTTGTGTGAAATCAAAAATTGCAATAAATGACTGTTTAGAATATAGCCCTATTCTAGTTTTAACGTTAGGGTTTCCTCCTCCTAAACTAAAACATGTACCGTGTCTCCCATTTTGGTTGAGAATTTGAGATTACAGCGTCTCTCACTTGGCGTTTTCGCAACCTGGGGTCACTTTTTTCTTTTAATACCACAAACAGATCCAATCTAGCTATGTTTTGTTTCTGAGATACGGGGTGAATATGAAAAGTTTGACATTTTAAGATGCTACCATATCTTACTACCCATAGTCCATTGAAATGTTACATTTTTTTGGGCTTAGCGTGCGTTTGTCAGAGGACGCAATTTTATTTTTTAGATATCAAGGAGGGGTTAGTCTATAGTTAAATCCAAGTTTGTGGGGTTGTAGCCCTTGTCCCGCGGTCGCCATCTTGAAAAATGGGGTGCAAATGGTTTTTATGGTTTATCTGACAAACTATTGGTCTCCCAAAAAATTTGTTCAGACATTTCTGAATAAGAATAAAATTCTCTACAACGTTGGTCCAGTAACTTTTAGTCGTATAACCAAAAGTAACAAAGTTATAAACGAAAATTGATGAACATTTTCTAAAAAATTTTCAATTGGTCTTTATAACTTTTTTTCTCGTCATTTTACAAAAAAATGACATCAGGCCATTTTTATAGAGGAGTTTTCAAGGAATGATTTTCATTACAAACTTTTTCGGTTTTATTCATTCATTAAGATTTTATAGCGCTCCAGTGTTAAATTATACATAAATATTAATGATTTTAACGTACCTTTCTAATGTTCTAAATGACATAATTATTGTTTCCTTAGTCTTTTTGATGGACCAGGCTGCGTTGGAATTGAAAACAATATAAATGTACCTACTCTTTGTCACTGATTTGGCGAATCGTTTGTATCTAATGCTGTTAAAAGAATCATCATCTTCATTGCCACCATATAAAAAGATGAAACAATGTTCACCAATGACAGTGAGCAAAGCAGGACCGAGGAACAACGCTACTCCACTAGCTAACTCTGGATGTTTCTCCAGTGTTATGAGAAATTTTAGTTTGCCAGTGTTGTGAGCTGATGTTGTGTTACATCCTGAAAAAGCATGGAGAAACAGCAAATTATCGTTTTCGTGCATAAAACCTGACTGAGAATACAATTGCTCAACTGTACGTCCTTTTCACGGTTTAAAAAAATAGATTTCTTTGCTCCAAAAGTCGTGAGCAACACAAGTATGTCGATATCTTCAACTACAATAGTAACTGAGTCAAACGATTGGGATGCAGCAAAAGCAGAATGAACGATGAGGGGGTCTGCATCTGATTGTGCTTGGTCGACAGTGAAACCCACCTCTGAGAATGAATTTTTGAGAAGTACAATGAAATTAGCCTTGTTCTTCTCATTGCCAAGAAATTTCTCTTGTGTCGGTACGGCGTTCTTATCGAATTGTACCTACTTCTGTCGACTGATGTTTCTTCGTACGATGCAAACGGTGCCAAGACTTAGTTCCTGCGACATCGGGGTCTTCTGAGCAGCCGTCTCGTAAAGGCAACACTAATACGTAGATGTTCTTTTATCCCCAAACGGTTATTATCTTTTATCCCTGCACAGTATTCTCGAAAATGAACACTCTGATTTTATGAATCTAGAGAATTAGTATTCGTTTCGTAGCACTGTAAAATCTTAATTAATGCATAAAATTGAAAAACTTTGTAATAAAAAATATTCCTTGAAATCAAGATTACTATTCACTCGGTAAACGCATGGACGAAGGTTGACCCTATGTGGGATCAATAGGTTTTGTGTGTTTAGGCAACACACACATCAGTTGTTACTTGTTACAGAAAATTGCAGGGAGTTTAATGATCACAATATAGGTGTCACTTTTTGCAGTTCTGTAGATCAGTATGTGCAATAAGAAAATATTTATTGGAGTTTTATGTTCTACAGAACCATAAAAATAATAAAAGAAATCAATTGAGAACGTTGACATGGGCGGTAATCCCACAACTATTGGTATGTACGCACACTGTCACTAAATCACTCACAAAACTACTATTAAATGCAACACCTTATATATTTTAACGTCAATTTTTGGCATTCGTTTTCCTGATTACGTTGATGTATCACAACCTATATTTGTTTTAATACACATAAATTATGTATCGTATTTTTAACAATTTTGAAATGACACGGCATGTCATCCATTTTTATTGATTGATATGAGCTGCCATGGATATTATAAACAAAACAAAATCTCTATAAACCCATGGCCTACCTATTTAAAAACCGTAAAAAAATAAGGTTTTTATTTTTGCTTCAAGGTTAAAATTAAAGAAAAATGATTGTGTGTGTGCGGCGGGCAAGAAATTTTTTTTACTACGCCACTGGATTGTACGTAAACATATCTAAAATAAACAGTTTTTACCTTTTTTCTACCTTACATGGTAGTCCATTGAAAAGTTACATTTGGGGTTGCGTTTGTCAGAGGACACAATTTTATTTTTTAGATATCAAGGGGGGGTTAGTCTAATGTTAAATCCAAGTTTGTGGGGTTACAGCCCTTGTCCCGCGGCCGCCATCTTGAAAAAGGGGTGCAAATGGTTTTTATGGTTTATCTGACAAACTTTTGGTCTCACAAAAAATTTATTCAGACATATTTGAATAAGAATAAAATTCTCTACAACTTTGGTCCAGTAACTTTTAGTCGTATAACCAAAAGTAACAAAGTTATAAACGAAAATTGATGAACATTTTGTAAAAAAATTTCAATTGGTCGTTATAACTTTTTTTATGGTCATTTTACAAAAAAATAACTTCAGATCATTTTTATAGAGGGGTTTTCAAGGCATATTTTTTATTACAAACTTTTTCAATTTTATTCACTAATTAAGATTTTACAGCGCTACGAAGCGAATACTAATTCTCTAGATTCATAAAATCAGAGTGTTAATTTTCGAGAATACTGTGCAGGGATAAAAGATAATAACCGTGTGGGGATAAAAGAACATCTACGTATTAGTGTTGCCTTTACGAGACGGCTGCTCAGAAGACCCCGATGTCGCAGGAACTAAGTCTTGGCACCGTTTGCGTCGTACGAAGAAACATCAGTCGACAGAAGTACAATTCGATAAGAACGCCGTACCGACGTTATCACAAGAGAAATTTCTTGGCAATGAGAAGAACAAGGCTAATTTCATTGTACTTCTCAAAAATTCATTCTCAGAGGTGGGTTTCACTGTCGACCAAGCACAATCAGATGCAGACCCCCTCATCGTTCATTCTGCTTTTGCTGCATCCCAATCGTTTGACTCAGTTACTATTGTAGTTGAAGATATCGACATACTTGTGTTGCTCACGACTTTTGGAGCAAAGAAATCTATTTTTTTAAACCGTGAAAAGGACGTACAGTTGAGCAATTGTATTCTCAGTCAGGTTTTATGCACGAAAACGATAATTTGCTGTTTCTCCATGCTTTTTCAGGATGTAACACAACATCAGCTCACAACACTGGCAAACTAAAATTTCTCATAACACTGGAGAAACATCCAGAGTTAGCTAGTGGAGTAGCGTTGTTCCTCGGTCCTGCTTTGCTCACTGTCATTGGTGAACATTGTTTCATCTTTTTATATGGTGGCAATGAAGATGATGATTCTTTTAACAGCATTAGATACAAACGATTCGCCAAATCAGTGACAAAGAGTAGGTACATTTATATTGTTTTCAATTCCAACGCAGCCTGGTCCATCAAAAAGACTAAGGAAACAATAATTATGTCATTTAGAACATTAGAAAGGTACGTTAAAATCATTAATATTTATGTATAATTTAACACTGGAGCGCTATAAAATCTTAATGAATGAATAAAACCGAAAAAGTTTGTAATGAAAATCATTCCTTGAAAACTCCTCTATAAAAATGGCCTGATGTCATTTTTTTGTAAAATGACGAGAAAAAAAGTTATAAAGACCAATTGAAAATTTTTTAGAAAATGTTCATCAATTTTCGTTTATAACTTTGTTACTTTTGGTTATACGACTAAAAGTTACTGGACCAACGTTGTAGAGAATTTTATTCTTATTCAGAAATGTCTGAACAAATTTTTTGGGAGACCAATAGTTTGTCAGATAAACCATAAAAACCATTTGCACCCCATTTTTCAAGATGGCGACCGCGGGACAAGGGCTACAACCCCACAAACTTGGATTTAACTTTAAACTAACCCCCCCTTTATATCTAAAAAATAAAATTGTGTCCTCTGACAAACGCAACCCCAAATGTAACTTTTCAATGGACTAAAAAAAACTGTTTATTTTAGATATGTTTACGTACAATCCAGTGGCGTAGTAAAAAAAATTTCTTGCCCGCCGCACAATCTATTTTTCTTTAATTTTAGCCTTGAAGCAAAAATAAAAACCTTATTTTTTTACGGTTTTTAAATAGGTAGGCCATGGGTTTATAGAGATTTTGTTTTGTTTATAATATCCATGGCAGCTCATATCAATCAATAATGACATGCTGTGTCATTTCAAAATTGTTAAAAACACGATATATAATTTATGTGTATTAAAAAAAATATAGGTTGTGATACATCAACGTAATCAGGAAAACGAATGCCAAAAATTGACGTTAAAATATATAAGGTGTTGCATTTAATAGTAGTTTTGTGAGTGATTTAGTGACAGTGTGCGTACATACCAATAGTTGTGGGATTACCGCCCATGTCAACGTTCTCAATTGATTTCTTTTATTATTTTTATGGTTCTGTAGAACATAAAACTCCAATGAATAGCAATCTTGATATGTAAACAAACGCATTGCAAATGGGTTGCTTAAAAAATTAAGTCAAGGCATTCAGATGAATATAATTAAAATTTCAGAAATTAGTCCGTCCTTTGGTATGTAAACACACCAAACAATGCTAATTCAGTGTCATTAAGGGTGCGACCATTAAAGAAAACAATAGTGATTTTGTGTGGGATATCCCAAACTTTGAAATTGCGTGGTTTTTTTTCACTTAAACACATCAAGTTCCTATCTATGGATCTATCAATAAATCAAAATTCTCATACTCGGTATTTAACAGGAAAATTCAGCAATCCTTATACAGGGTGTTATGAAAACTACGGGTTGACTATATGCGGCCGTCTTCTACGACTAAAAATCAGAAAAAAAGTTCAAATAAAGACATATCTCCTAAAATGATATTGCGGATCTTTGACCTAGTCATAACGCGTGTCAGCAAATTTGGAATTTTTGAGCGCGTGAGGTAGTCCTTGATCCTATGGAGTCATTTTGAACATTTATTATAATTTCAGTTTAACAGTTGCATTTATTGTTATCGTTTTGAATCAAAAATTAAAAACTCAGCGTTTTGATGTGGATACCGATTGATCCCCTTTTTGCTAAAAATTGATTTAAATTTAATAGTGCCTTTTTGTAATTTTTTGAGGTGATTCATTTAACCACCCTCGATTGGGACAGCAATTATTGTTTATGTTCTATCCCTGTCAATTATTTTATTTCCTTAGCTTATCAAGACCAAAACAAGGATCTCTGAGTCTGCGCATGCGTTTAAATACTGAATATACGTCTCAAATTTTAAACACAGATGCTTACATTTTTGGCGATCTTTTTTTTCATTTAAGTTGTGGTCGTATTTTTCGAAATCTGAAGCCACAATTGCTTTTAATATAGGTAGTGTCCATGCCGGAAGTTAGATATTGGCATGCGCAGTACATATTGCGTGTTAACATTACTCTCCTTAATCTAGAATGTCTTGAGACCAATAAAAAGCTGCAGACTCGAACTCGACTTAAAATGTTGAAATTAAGAAAAATAAGTTGAGATGGATGTATTGCATTTCAAGTCTTTGAACTACATCCAATACAATACCTACACACAGTTAAGATCACCATGTCGGGATATATAAAAAAATGAATGATGTAAAAGGGTTTTAATGCCACTAATGCCTGGCTGATGACATTCCTTCAAGTAGTTTAAGTCATCAAATGGTGTACACCATAGTAAAAAAAATTCTACATGTGTAGTAAACATCTATAATTTTGATAATGATAAATTTTTTCTAGTATGTTTGTATAATGTTATACAACCACGTATGTATGTGGTTGAATGATTTTAGAAAGTATACTAAGATAAGGATAAATTTTGATAAACTGATTAAATAAATTGGTGCATTAATGAAATATATATTATTCATTTATTTATTCCATATAATGCGCTGGTGTAGATAGGAACAGGGTTTGTAATTAAGATAATTATTTATGATACATCATTTCACACATACTCATTTTGTGTAACTAAAATTATGTGATAAGAAAATCAATCTTATCTTCGTGGGGATGTGTTGTGATATAATATTTACAATGATATGATAATGAAGGTTAATCGGAAATATTATCTACACCTATTCAATGCCTATCTAAATTTAGCTTGTCCTATTTTTTTCATATACAGTAAGAATTCCAGAAATCCCTTCCCACTGTCATTATTTATATAAATTGAATCATCCGATCATTGTAATCTCAAACAAGTAGGGTTTTTTTTCTTGGATGCTTGAATACTTTGTGAGCTTGTCAATTGTCATCACCATGTACAATTTTTACAAAATTTGTTGGATGACTAGTGGGCCATTTTTATGTTTGTAGGTGAAATTGGATAGATCCATTGAATTCTTCTGTTTAGGATGTGTCAAGTTTGAACAAGAAGGCTCTAAAACCATTTAGGGATTCTTCCAGACCAGAACATTTGATGCAAATTGATCTTTTTTGCCCTTGTATATTTACTAGAGTAAGAAAAACCATTTGTAAAAGGGATCGCTATCGACCTGATGTCTAAATTGCTCTAACGTAGGCGTCACACATACATTTAGCGGATTATCGTTGCTAAGGGTATCTAGTCACAGTTGGTCTTTTTGGAATTTAGAACTGTTGGTTCTTTGCAAAGATTTATCTAATTGTGTAAATAAATAGTTACATTACCCTAAAGCCGCTTTTTAATTAAATGTATCAAATTATTTGATTTCGAGGTCAATGTTTTGTATCAGAATAAATGATGTTTGATGATTTTGTGTAAATAATTGTTTTGTTTATTTTGTTATGATAATTGTAAATTTAAATTACATGTTAAAAGACTAGATTTATCCAGTTTGGAAATTACGTGCGTAGTATTTCTAAAAGTTTATCTCATGTTTTTCTCCGGTCGTAGATATGACGTTTTCTTATCTAATTAGTTTCAAGATAACCACGTGATTTCGCCGAAGTTTAACACATTTCTAAGATTCTAAGATGGCGCATTATTTTGTAACGGAAGAGGGAATTAAATGGAAAGGGAAAGATAGCCGTATTTGAAAGTTATCATTTATACATTTTGGCGCAGTGGGCGCTCGGTACGCTGGCGTTGGACAGTCCGACACATCCAGTATAATCTGACATTTAGCGACTCAGATGACCCACTAAATAATCTGGCACTACCCAGTTGAGCTCGTTTGCAAAATTTGCTTTTGCGCTCGGTCCTGCCCTGATCTTGACAAGAAAACCATGCGTCTTTTCGCTTTCGTTGGCGCCTGCCTGCGTAGATTGCTTAGTAGTTGCCAGCACGCGTCGATCGCTTAGACAAGATGGCGGACTTTTTGCACCTACTTTAGTAGGTACTCTTTTAATGGAGGAATCTATGATCGAATGTAGTACATGTAGGATATAAAAAAAGCTACGTATCCCACACAAATCCACTAATCCAGCAATTCCAGTAATCCGGCAATTAGATTCTATAAACAAAATTATGTACGGAAACAAAAATATTTGACGTACCACAAAAATTACAACCCTCACAATCAACGAATCGTTATGTAAAAGTGAGTTTCAATTGTTGAAACGTGCAGGGTGTGCACATAAAGGGTGGCTTATGGACCCTGTAAACAAAATCAAACAAGGAAACAAAAATATTTGAAGTACAGTAAAGTCGCGGTAATCCAAACCTCGGTAATACAAGGTTCCTTGCAATCCGACATCCAAAAGAAAAAGACAACTCAAAGCCTTATTTTATTTTCATGTAGTAGCTATGCTATTCGGCACCACTCAGCCCACCAATCCAGCGAGTGACGGATTGAAGGTCAAGAGTACACTCTCACAAGCAATTTTTGAAATGGAAAATGTGGTCTGTGGGTACGAAAATAAAACAGAACGATAAATAATTATTTGCAGATCAATAATTTGAAAAATAGAATAATTTGGATAATAATCTAGTTGGTGTCTTTGTTTTTTTGCCCCCCCCCCTCTCCTGCAACCCTTAAAAATGGCTTCATCCTGGTTGTGAACTTGTCTAAACTAACTTTGATTTCAACGATTTCGTGTCAAAAAATGCCAAATTTCATGTGGATCAAAGGGGTGTGTGTAAACATTTTTGAGAGTAGCTCCCAGTTAAAGTGTTTATATGGAAAATAAAGTTAAAAAATTTACATTCAGATTCACTGTAAAAATTAACATAAATCCAAATTAGCACGTTTTAATTAAGATTTAATTGCTATTTTAATTATCTCCATTTAACTCATGACTATAGATTTTATTATAAGTGAGTAGCATATTATTTTTATTAGACCTTGGCATTACAGTGTCACCTTTATAAAAGCCATAATCTAATTTGTGATAATGTAACCAAAAATATAAAATAAACACACCGCAATTACTGTTGTTTGTATCCAACCACATCTCAAGTATATCAAATAAGGATACACTAACCTTACGTATGCCGTATGATTTTGTTCGGTTCGAGCATGGAACCGCACCCTTATTACAGCTTTGGACTGAAGAGGCGGTATTTCCCACATGTTTTTCGGCCCTTCCAATTCACCACTTGGAAGCTCCAAATGAAAATCACCGCCGCTACTGTATATTTCTACAATCTAAAAGAGCATTATATCAGCAGAGATTTACGGTCTTTCGTTACCTGTATCGGCTCTGTATACGGATTATACATATGGATAAGAGGTGAAAATGTAGTGTTTAATGGTAATTTTATACCAACAATCGGTCTAAGCCTGTACGGGCTCGAGACACTTGCTCCTTTCACCTGAAATTTTAATTTTATAGCTCATTTCAGCGATAAAATTAAAAAAATCATTTTCAATTGTAAAGCCTGAGAGTAACCTTCAAGCGCAAACATAAATATTCCATCCTTGACAATGTTGATAAAACAAATTATCAAAAGACAAGGTTATACACCTGCTCACCTGATATTTAAAATGCCCATCAGTAGTGTGAATAAATAAACTACTTTCAATGGCACCCTCCTCGCGCCCCAAGAACACGACGTTAAAGGACGTGTTTCCCAACGGAGGAATTCTCTACAAGCATAAAAATAATGCGGGGAAAAAAACAAAGAAGGCCGCTTACCTTGTCCTCGAAAAACGAGCTGTGAAAATGAACAGTGCTTCCAGAGATCGAAGTCATATCGATACTTCTGTTACTATCGATGTTGAAAAGTGTAACTTTGGCCAGATGAGGTATTCCCAGTGGCCTAAAAGTGTCCAAAGTTTGAAAAGCAAATTATTACAGATGCTTACCTTTGTTCGAAATCTAAAAATTCCGGATCAAACTTTAGCAAAAGTTTCATGCCGAGATCATTGAGTGAGGGGCTCCTTACGGAGGATGATACTTCCTAAAATGTCAGGATAGTTAGTTAACGCTACATAGTATAATCTGTTTGCTCACCTGATGAAATGCTGAAATGTCATCAACGAAAAACCTTTCGTGGTTGTGTGAAACGAATCCTGCAATAAGAATTATTTAATCGCCCGGGTTGATAAGTGTTTGCTTTTATCAATATTAATAATAATATTTGAAAATATACAAACCATGACTGTTGTCATGAAGAGTTAAGTGTGTTTTAACAAACACCTCTTGCAGCGTCAATAAAATAATAAAATACGATAGCGAATGTGTAACCATATTATCGCTGGCATTAAAAATAAATTATGCCGAAGTTATAAAAACAGTGCACATCTGCAATCGGACTACACATATCCTTGGCTTTTTGATAAGGATTATAAACGTCAATTATTGCACTAAAAAACACAACCCTAAAATCCCTACAAATGATTCAAGTACGTGTGTTGTTGTCAGTGGCGTTGCTATGGGTAAAATACTAACCACAGACCGTGTCACATTCGTTTGTTTATTACTGTGTCAAGGATAGAACTGATAGAAGGCTAGTCCGCACATGGCATTAAACTCTACCAATTTATAGATATTGATTAATTACCCAATAAACAAATCACACAAAGTACGAAATTCGAGAAAAATGGGAGGCTATGACGAATATTTGGGAATCAGTCTAAATATATACCTCCAGCAGTTCACAAATTTGCAAACTAATAAACAAAATCTACACCAACGAACAAAAAATATATACCTGTGAAATTTTATTCGCTTAAGAACGCGAGGTTAATAGGTAGGCGAAGAGCAACATATTTTATCATGCACAAACAGACAGACAGATACACTATGAAAAGCGAAGACGTACGCGTCACCGTAGTGAATTCCGTAAAGTATGTCGAATTTAAAAACACTAATTCTCAAAAATTTAAAGTACAGTATATACCTACTGGATAAACTTGTAATGTCTGTTAGTATGATCGTTGGTCCTCATGCACTATCTTGGGAATTTGTTGTTCGTTAGGCAACCAACATGTCACCTTACCGACGTTGCCCGAAAGTGAATGCAAGGGCAACCGAAGGCGAGCTCAACATAGCCTACTTCACAACTGCATATTTTGTCTATTTGAAGGAAAATATATGTATTTAACAGTCGTCGATGAGTCTTTGAAATTGACATTTAAAGGGTATTTAATAGCTTCGGAGCAAAGATCATACTACACTTGTTCGGAGTAAATAAATATTTAACAGGCCGGTGCGCAGCGCAGCTGCAAGGCCGCCGCCTTTCGATTATGATGACACGGGTTCGGATCCCCCGAGCGCACGCTTTTTTTATATAATAGATCTTAACAAAAAGAAAGGAGCGAAAGAGTGAGAGAAAAGGAAGTAGTCAGTGCTGTCGGCACTTACCAAAGGTTTCCCGTTATACCGTTATAGGTAACTCATTTGTCGTAAGTACCTTCATATTTGATCGCATTATAAGGAATAGTCCTTCAAAAGTTAAGACCAAGGTTGTTTTATTAGAGAGTTAAGACAGCGTTATTTACACTATCTTAATTTTTATCTTTATTTGCGCCATTGAGTTGCTGTCAAGTCACCTTTGGAATTTTTGTTTACATGGGAAATTGTACTTAACTTGAACTTCCAAAGGCGACTCTACAGAAAATCACTTTTGATCGCCCGTTATACATTTTTTAATATTCTTGGTATAATTATATTACAGAAATATTCGCCGTTATCAGGGATATTGTATTCCTTCCGAAATTTACGATTTAAAGAAAATTATTTTATAACAATATAGGTACCTATAGTTTTTTCCAGTGCTTAGTATACCTATACAATGGTATGGGGATCTTGTAAACCGTAAGAGATACAATGTCGCTTAAATGTGCAAAGAATTACACAATTTTATGTAGATTGAATTTCCTTTTCAGAGTTTCATGTAGGTCTATAAATAACGAAGTTATGGGAAAAAACCGAAAAATGTCATTTTCAAAATTGAGCTGGCGTTCATTTATTTTCAAAGATATCAAAAAATAGTTTTAACAAACGTTTAGTAATTTTTTCTCAGCTTTCGGATGGCGCCAAAACTTGTGGAATAATCATTTCAACTTTCTTATGGACGCCATATTCGATTTTTGTCATTGGAAAGAGAAAAAGATTACAAAATCGGCAATTCCAAACACTCAGTATTTCTTTTAGGAATCAAACTTGGATTTTTACAAATAAATAAACAAATATGGAACAATATGTCCACTGGAACTTTTATTTATTAAATGCAAGATATGTCCAAACAAAATATGCATGGAGTTTAGGAAACCAAGCAATACAAAAGTAGAGCTGAATAACAATACAATAATTTAAGGCATATAAAATGATGGTCAGCTGCAAATATGAATTAAACAGTTGCATAGTAAATTACCACCCTACAATGAAAATGTAAAAAGATAAATAAATGTATATTTAACTAGAAATTATTGTGGTTTGCAATTTTGATCAGAGTTGACATTTCCACAGTCCTTTCCACCATCGGAATCTTCCTCCTCCTCTTCTTCATCGTCTTCCTCCTCTTCGTATTCTTCTTCCTCCTCGATACCCTCACCGGTGAAGTACAAGATCGCACGTGGAATTATGCGTTCGCGAATGTAATGGCCAATTTCGAAATCGGACGTTAGGAGATTACGAGTTTCCTCATCAACTTCACCGTCGGGGATGTCTTCGGGAACTATACAAAAAGGTTAGTGAAATATTCAATGTGAAGTACCCAAGGATTCAGAAAGTGTTGTAGATTGAATGACTAACTTTCACAGCAACATTTAAAATCAAATGAAGATAGGAGATGATGTGACATTTGGTAGAAATCATGGAAACAAACAGTAAATTAAATTTTGGAAAGAAAATAGATTTCTCCAATAAAAAAAAGGATGATAAGAAGTTTTATGGACCCATTGGGTTCATTGTCAATCTAATAAATAGGTATACCTGTTAATGAAACACGCCAATTTGTCAAAAATAAATCAGCCTCAATTCATTTCTTTGAGTATGTAATGAATTTTAGCTTTTTATATCATACTTTAGGATTTTTTGATTTATGGAAGTCTCATTAAAACTATACATTGGTTTAAAATTAGCTGAAAGCATTTAAAATTGTCTGAAATCAGACTCCTTTGGAGAATGCCTACCTGTAGCAGGTGTAAAGAAATTAAAGAAGGAATCATTCTGAACAGTTTTCATGACAGTTCGTACTACGCCGCGACTTTTATGCTTTTGCTTCTTTTTCACGGTCTTCAATGTAACATTCTTCCCCTTATTCCAATTTATTAGGCAACCACGGCATTTGTAAATTTCAGGACCTTCGAAACCGAAAGGATCATCTTCATCAGGGACACACTTCATATCGTACTCTTTGGTCAGGACAGTATTTGTGAAATACTCGTTTGGCTCGAAATGGAATTCCAAAACAAAGCCCTAGAAAACACGTGAAGAGAACGAATTTTTGAAAGTTCAAGCTTACCATTGGCTCATTCATAAAATTAACTCTAATATCCTTTAAGTGCTTTAAGATAGGTTCGTCGTGCTCTTGGACCATTTCCGATAAAATACTAACGTTTCTAAAAATAGTTAACCAAAAATCTGGAATCCCCTTCGAAGGTAATTCTTCTTTGACCGGTTCTTCCTTTTTATCCTCCAACTTGGACTTCTCCTTCATATCTTTCGAGAGCTCCTCCTCCTCATCGGACACCCATTGGCACTCATCATCGTTAGGTTCGTAATCGCCATTAATTATTGTGCTTCGTTTTTGATATAACGGTAGGTAAAGTTTGTGGTATTTACATTCGATCGCATGAACTTCTTCGAAAAATTTGGCCTCTATGTGGGTCGCCTCGAGTTGCAATTTTTTAAGGGACTTAATTCGTCGTTTAACCGCGGGAGGAAGATTTGCTAGCATTTCTGAGTTATGATGAGATTGTAACGCCGCCAGAACGTCAGGATATTTCAACATCCTGTGGGCGACGTCGTGTGCAGTTTCTTCATCGTCAACGGATTCCATCTCATCGGGACAGTCACCGACGTGTTCCGGTTGTGTGGCCATTTTTCTATTGACTGCTGGTAGAAATAAAACACCTCAAGTTATACACCTGTAAAATTATTCGATTTACAATGCCGAAAATTGCACGTGCAGAAACTTTGACAAAGAGGTAAAATGACAAAAAGTTTTGGTCTATTATATTTCCAAACAAAAGAATAACAACTGTTTTTATAGCACACCTTTGTTATTTTTAAATTTCAATGAGATAATTAGTGTAGTTACTGTAAATTATGAGATTTTGAAAAAACACGTTGTCTACGTACCTTTTTGCCGCTTGAAGCAAAAGAAAAGATGGTGGATGGTGTTGGACCAGAAATTTAGGGATTTTTAGCTGAACGGTCAAATGCAACGTTGCCGCTTTCATTTAACATCTTCCGATACCGATCTTGATGCAAAAAGGGCGTTTGCCCTTAAACTCGCTCCCTGCAATAGCTTCCTATACATACTATATATTGTGAGTTTTCTTGACGGACGAATGTACAGGGTGAATTTCATTATAGACAAATATCTTTATATATAAACAAATTATTTTTTCAAAAAACCTGTTGATTAACCGTGGTTGAATAGGAATCCCATTGGTTAACGCCAAATTTATTCATCCACTTTATTTCGCCTTTTTCGGATTTGTTTCATACGTAGTAGAATCTTTGTATTTTCATTTTTATAGTGTACTACTCCAATCATTTCATTTATCCGCGCTCGGATTACACCATGTATACAGGGCGCAATTTATAATTCGCCGTATCTGGCGAAAGTGATGACCCAAATCCAAAATTATCATAAATTAAGTATAAATCATTGCAAACATGTTGCCATTGTAAATTACTGTAATTAAAATGGGCTAAATTATTATTATCGTGCCCTAGTCATAAAATTATGATTTTTTCAAATACAATGAATATTTTTTTGGTTGAACTAGAGTTCCAGAATTCTATGACGTAAATGTATAGAAAAATTGATAAAAAAGATATATTTTAAACAGTGTTAAACATGCCATGCCATTGATATTTTTTTAATCTTGTATAGCATAGCAATTTTAATATGATTATTAATGGAGAATTTTGTTCACTACATTGTTCAGTATATTTGCTCGAAAAATTCGTCTTTGATATAAAATTGTATCCTTAAACATTCGCCAGCGAAACATACCAGATGAATGACTTATGGCTTGGGGATCTCGCACACGAGTGTACGCAGGGAATCGAACTGAGCGTGCTCTTATTGTTTTTTTTAGATGCGCAGCTAACAAACGGCTCACAAAACATGTTTTTTATGTGCTTTCGAAGTCTATAGGTATCAAACATAAACGAAAAATATGTATAAGGTTATGTAACCATGTCATTAAACATTTTTTTGCTTACAAGATTAATGTTTATCTTTTCCAAGCCTTAAAAACATTTTATTTTAGTAGCAATATCAAAAAAACATTTCGGTAAATCACATGCAAAATATGATTTTTCAACAAACGTCTTTTGAATTTCAAAAATATTACTTAAATCTTGTGTAAAAATGCAAGAGGATATCTTTTTCTGTTACTCAGAAATAGTGTTAGAACCACAATATTTAATTTGCCGCTCGTACAGAAAACAAGTAATCTTGCTTTGACATTTTTTTGTTACTAAAACTTAAATCCGCAATGTGGAAACAAACCGAACAGTGTTTAATTAGGTACCATAAAATTTAATTTTTTAAAAGGTAATCTTAACACAAAAATTTGCATTTAAACCATTAAACGTTTTTCAAAAATCTGTGTACATTATTTATCGATTTTTCCGTGTCATAATTGCCCGCAGATATGTCACTCTTACTAGAAATAGAATGACCTATGTTACGCCACTGAGTTGGGCTTTGAGTAGGCGAAATGAAGAAAAAGGGCAACACTGCCGATTGTAGAATATTAAGCCAGATTCTTAACCTTGACCTTGAGTCTGAAAGTGGGAGACGGCGTGGAGGTGATGCTGGTTGTTTCAATCAACACCACACACCGCACCTCTCACTCTCACAGTCTCTTGCCATGGCGGATTTGGATTTTGGAATCTCTCATCGCATACTTATGTAGTCATTACCATTTGCCAACAACGAAATTGTTTATTTTTGTCCTTATCGGTTGTATATATTTAAATAAAACTGTCAAATGACCTACCTCACTTCCCGCATTATCAAAAGTGGTATCTAAAGTACATACAATCAAAACACAGCCCCCGCTTCATCTCAATTACACAACGGCAAACGCTCATTACAGTTTTCCTTTTTAATTAGCTATCACGCATCGCAGTGCGATAAATAAAGTGTAAAATGTACAGGTCGTGATAAAAAATGGTAATTTTTCGGCAAATCTTAAGAGTGCGCCTGAAATATATTTTAATTGCGGTAATTGTTTGTGGTACAATGTCCTTATTTAAAATTCAGGTATTATCCGCCTCTAGATATTTAACACGTGAGCACGAAGCTTATTTGCTTGCAGAAATTTACGTACACCCCACGAAACACGGAAAATTATCCGATTTTAATTTGGTGGACCCCCTTCATTTTCGAAAACAAAAAGCTGATTTCCTGTGAAGATAGGTACACGTGTGTTGTTACCAAAAACAGATCTCTAGAGTTTGATGTAGCGGTAAGTTTGAATTGTTCCCCGTATATGGCAGGTAAATATTATGTACGTACTTACTCAAAACGGTAAGACAGGGGGTGGGGGAGCATAAAAAAATTAAGTATTTTGGTATGGGACGAACGAAATTAAAATTATAAATTCGTTCACCAGATTCCCTGTAAAATATCAAATGCTTCCTCCCTTTTAAGTGACATATCGCTACAAAGCCAATTCAATATGAATTATTATTCAATAATAATACTATACCTACCTATAAGGGTATATGTATTTGGTTTAGTATTTACCATATACCGGATGGTGCCTAGCGCGACGCAGCATAGGGATTTCAATGGTAATTTTGTTATAGTCATTTACTAGCTCCCCTAATTATTTTAGAGCAAAAGTCTAAATAAGTTTTTTTAGAGAAAAAAATACTGCATCTGTTCATATGATTACTTATAATTTTCCGTTTTTCAAAACCGTAGAAATCGACAAAATAAAAAGGTTCATTTTACAATAAATCAAATATGCCTTGGAATTACCTAAAAAAAACAGCGATAACTTTTCATTATTTGCCTTTGACGTATATTAAATTTATACTTGTTTATAAATTAGTTAAAGAACTGCAAGTGCAATAACGTTTAAAATGTCCGTCAAACCATCAAGAAAACGACAATACATTCAACGTTTTGGCTGCAGTAGCGGAAAATCCGAATATAAGTTTAGGAACAAATCTGCTTCAAATCAGTTTTTTTTCTTCGATTATGTAGGTACTCTGATTCTCTCTGATAAACAAATAGTATCTGATGCAGATGCAGCATACATTTTCTAAAAAAACATTACCCAATTGCAATTCTTGCATCGGAGTTGTAATAGAAATAAATATGAAAATCGTTCGACGTCAAATAACGATAACTTATATGCGATGCGCTTGTAGTTTGTTAAAAGATTCCAAAGCATCACTGATTTATAAAAATGTAATTTTTTATTTTGTCGATTTCTAACATTAAACATTAAACAGCTGCTATAAATTTATTAATCCAGTCTTTAATGTAAACCAAATCACCTACTAAATTCATTTATTATGTTTCAATTACGTGTTTTATTTAATAAATATCCCACCATTATTTTCTAAGCTGTTTAGAAAATAACGGTGGTGGATATAATTACTTTATATCTAATCTTCACACACAGCAGTAATTCAAAGTTTTTAGGTCACTAGTACATTATCAGGGTCAATCAGTCAATTATTGGATAATAGTTCCAATTGGCTGTTATCAGTATATTCTGGTTACTGAAAATGCAGACTGTTACCTACCGAACTCTATCAATTTCTATTTTTACCGACCTATCTACAATGTTGCTTCTCGCACATTCAGATACAGTGAAACAGAAAGGATGATTTAAACAGGAAACGATAATGCGGTAGTACCTATCTAGACATTATAAATAAAGTTAGCCCCCAAGGTTACTGACTTGATCAACCTTGGGATTCAAAGGCTTTGTCCTTTTTCGTAGCTCTTTTAATACATAGATAAATGGTGCATAAGAAACTCAAAATGATTGAGAAATCGATAGGTATATTATAGAATTTGTATTAGGCAAGTTATTTGATGGATATCTCTATAGTGCCCAAATGCAAACAAATTTTGGTCCCTAGGGATTAACAAATTTGAGAAAAATTCCAAACGTTTTTCCTGATAGGAAGGCCATCAAATTTTTGTCCAAATCTCAAAATGTTCGTTTTTTCTTTAATTTTTTCTCAGGAATCATAACAGTAATTTGCAGCAGCTTTATTCAGGTTTTTGGGTAGGTAATGCTCTTTCTTGTTTTATGAAAATATTTAAAAATTCTTAATCCAAGATGGTGCAAAAGGTGCGAAAAAATCGACTAAATTTGGTATATGGGCTTTTCTCAACATGAAAAATAACGAATCAAAAATTAAATTTCGAAAACTCTCGAACGTCGTCGTGCCAAGTAGTTAACATGAAAAAATTCCTATTTTAATTTTACAAGATTATTTCATTATTTTCAAAGATATGTTCAAAGATATCCAAATACTACATTTTGTTAAGATAGGAATTTTGTCACACCCTTTGTTCAGAGGTAGCGATTTTGGGAATGGTGTACCCAAAAAACTAAGTAAAGCCATTCATTCCATCCCTGTGTTATGGTTGCTGAAAAAAAATTAAGTAAAGCTCAAATTTTGAGTCACCTCAGTTTATTTGGAAGATGAGTCTGATTTTGGCCCCCTTTAAAACCACCCCAGTTAGCCGACTCGCCCTGGTGCATACGAACATTGTGCTGCAACAAGATCTTTGGTCTGGAATTCATTTAACTTGGGCGGGACTTCTTGAGTTGTACAACTTTCGCGGCCGCCTACAGCAAAGTATACTTAATTATGGTCTATTTTCAGGCGTATTTATTTTATGGAAGCAATTTCAAAGAAGACGATTTACCTCTACCAAAAAAGAACATTCCATGGGCCATTTTTCACGAGGAATCCCCCAAAAATTTACCATTTTTTCTATACGAAGAAGGGCAGCACTTGTTTAATATTACCTCAACATTTAGTCGCGACAGCAGCTTACCGTTAGTATTGCAATACTTAGAAGATTTACAATTAATTACAGGTAATACCTATATAACTCGTCATACCCCTTCAAAAGCCCCAAAAATTCCAGATACAACTTATTATGTCAACCTGAAGCAGAAAAATAAGCTTTTGAAACAAATATCTCCAGTTCTTTATATACAATCCGATTGTGAAACTCCCATAGAACGGGATCTTTATGTTTCCGAATTAATGAAGTACATCGCTGTGGATTCGTACGGAAGCTGTCTAAATAATAAACGGTTACCTGAACAGTATGTGCCTAATGCATAATTTGTTGTGCAATTTTTCTGAAAGGTTTTTACAGACACTCTGTAAATAAAATCTTGACGAATTTGTACGATGAAGACTTCATGAAATTTGTTGCACAGTACAAGTTTACGATAGCTATAGAAAATTCCATTTGTAACGACTACGTCACAGAGAAATTGTGGAGACCCTTAATCGCAGGATCTATACCTATTTATTGGGGATCGCCAACAGTTACAGTAATATACAATTATGGGGATCTCTCATGACAGAGTACACAATGTACTTTTGCGTTTACGAAACTAATCTTTGCCAATTTTTTGGTCAAATTGTGTACTGTTTGTCTTGTGAGAGGTTCCTCTTAAAATGCGTCCAAACTCGTGTTTATTTCAGGATTGGTTACCAAACAATCAATCTGCTATACTCATCGAAGACTACAAGAACGCCTCGCACCTAGCAGACTACATAAAATCTGTGAACACTAACGACAAACTTTATGACAGTTACATGGAACATAAGTTATCGGGTCGTGTCGAAAATCAGCTATTAAAAGATAAGCTCAAAGGAGGTTCTTACGGGATTATGAACAATAAATACTTTCCAGTACCTGCTTTTGAATGTTTTGTTTGTAAATCAATGTATGAGAGATATTCCAGCAATAATAATAGAAATAGGTCGGTGTACAAATGTGAACAGCCGAAGTCACGTGATACAAAAAGAGAAAACTGGTGGATCTCACATTGGAAATATGGGCAATGTCAAGCAAAAGCCTTGTCCTATTTAATCGAAACATTAAATGTTTCCAATTATACCAAAGAAGTATTTGATAAACAGATAGAGTTTTATTTAAGTAATGGTTATTGTTAAACTTTGTTGTTATTGTACGTTTTATATTATAGTTTTTTATCGTTTCCTTTCATGTCTTATCTTTTGTGTTATTCCTTAAACGCCACATCAGTAGGTATACGTACTAATTGCATATCCACACCACCGATTGCCAAGTTTTGGTTTCTTGTAAGGGTTGGAACTCGTATGAAATATTATTATAAACCAGTTACCAAATTCTTGATAGAACAGCTTCCTAGCTAAAAAAAAATATAAAAAAAAAAATGTTTGACAGTCTTACATCCTGTATGCCCAATACCTTTCATAGTCTAAGCCTAATAACACACTGCCAAAAGGGATATTAATATGCTGTATGTACCTACCGCTTTATTACTAAACACTAAATTGTTCAAATTCACACAGGAAAATTTTTGTTAACCTTTTCAATGTAATTTCGATGGCCTTAAAACGATTAATTACAGTAAATTTTTTATTGGTACTTAATTGAAAATTGGTTTGTTTCCTTCCTTCTATTGTTTTGGGCATCTTTTTTATAACAAAGGACTCGACTCATCTCTTTTTTTCATGTTTGTCTATTGATTTTACCTTTTATTTTAATATCACAATCACAACGCAAAATATAATTAATAATACATTGTAACTCCTAATTAGAATTAATTTAATTTTGGTGAAAAAAATTTTTTTCTCCAACCACCTGAATAAGACGCTATTTTGTGACAGTGTTCGATACGTCAAATTGGCGTTTTGCGGATTAATCGCTATCACCATGGCAACTGTACAAAAAGTGGATACTTCTGGTTCTAGTACCAAAAAGAAATTGACCTTGAAAGTTGGCCAATTAAAAAATTACTATCACGGAGATATGTCACATTGACATCGTTTTACATTACAGGTTGTAAGATATTTCTATACGTAGAAATCAAATATTTTTGCATATTCAATACAAATAATGCTGTTACCTATACGTATGTACATACATGTATTGAAAATGATTTATGCTCGCTATTTTTATTTAAACCATGTGTAACGTAATTTACATATTCGGTGAACGTAATTTTAATACGTATACAACCCGCCGTCGCGCGTAACGCCATCTACTTAAGACACATTGCACTATTATCTGTCATTTTGAATTCAAAATTTGACAAAATTAATTGCAATTAATTTTAATTAAAAAACTGTATGGTAAGTTTTTTATTTCAATACAAAAAGAATATTAATTTTGTATACAATAGAAATGACTGAAACTGTAGGGACATGGATAGCACTCCGCCAGAGATTATAAAAACGGCAGAACATGCTACCCTAGATTTGCTCCCTACAAAGTCGCGAGAGGTGAGAAGTAAGAACGAATAGGTTATAAGTTAACCTAAATACTAGAGTGGCATGACACGTGAGGACAAGAAAGCAGAAGTTCTCAATCTAGTATAGTGAAACTGTGAACTGAATCTAAATTCGAATATAATTTAAAGTAAAGGGGGTTGGAGAAAAATTTTATGTTTTATTCGTACAAAAAATGCGTTTTCGGGACTCGAATTAATTCCAAATAACAAAATATCGACTCAAACCGTTAATCTTTTGTTTTTGCGACATTGTCAACCAACACATGCGAAATTATGGCTTACTAGTAGGCTTGGGACACTTCGCGACCCGAAGGACCAACATTCAAATGAGTATAACTTTTGTTTGAAAAGTTATTTTAAAAAACTGTTCGACAGTTTTGTTCCTTAACTCGTTTAGTATGTACACAACAAATTTCGTGGAATTATCTCTATTTTCGTTGTCCCGCCAAGAATTGCAGTGGAACTTTTTTTTTCGAATTTTCAAAAACTAATTTCAGATTCGTGATTTTCATGTTAAAAAAACCCCAGATACCAAATTTCGTCGAAATCAGAATTTTTTTTTGCACCCTAGTTTAGGGGTGCGCCCTTTAGGGGTAGGAATTTTGAAAAAAAAATTGCAAAATCGGAAAGAGCATACCCAAAAACCTATTCAAAGACATGCCACCCGACTTTGTAACTCTTATGGTTGCTGAGAAAAAAATTAAAGAAGAAATGCAGATTTCAACACTCTTTGGGGGGTGGCTCCCAAACGAAACACGTTGGACCCTCGGTTTATTTGGAAAAAGTGCTTGTTTTGATGCCCTCTACAACCCGATTTTTTTTTTCGAACGGTCGTGTAACACCCTGTATAGCTCAGGAAAACCATGGTAGAAAGTTCATTAAAAAACGGTTTTATATTTACATTAAATTCCTTTAAAACTCTTACTGTTATAAGGAGATGAGCCTAAAGGGCTCAAACAAGGTGGTGCTCGCATATAAATACACGCTTTAAATGTGTAGGTATATCTCGCTTAATGTTTGTCATACAGAAAATTCCCAGTGAGAAATTAAAAAAACTACAATTTGATGCTGTAGCTCTTTTTTACGTATTCCAGTTGTTTTGGGAGTTATGTTGAAGATAAGTATGTAAGTATTCTAAACTGGTCATACTTGTAGAATGTATTAATAATACGTAATTAGAGAAAACTGGAATAGGAGGAAGACTAAATTGGGGTGGTAATTCTGTGTCAAAATCATTTAAAAAATCAACTGGTATCAAAATCTACTTTTTGACGCACCCTGTATATTTATTTTCTCTTTAGTGCAAAAAATTATGTTGGATGACATTTTTTTAAACCAAACACTAATTTTTAAATGAATTTGTTACATATTTTAGACGCTCACTCTATTTAAACTTACTATTTTCAGGTGGCATGGCCCTTCATGTTAAAATGAAGCCAATGTATGGTTAATAATAAGCTCAAATTATTCTTTTGCACTAAGATAAAAACTTGCTCCGAGATTGTACCTAGTATTGGGGAACGGATTTAAAAGGCAAAGATTGGGGAATACATTTCAATATATTTGATAATAAAAGCAAGAAAATAAGTTTTGTTATCTCGTACTCGGTTTGTTTTTTTAAATATCAGGAAAGCTGATTTTACCGACCAGTTCAATAAAATGGTTCATTTTCACAATTGCACTCTTTGCAAGTTTTTATCATGAAAACAAAAACATTTTTAGTAACCCAGCATTCAAAGTCCACAGACTCTCATATCTATATGAGATTCTTACTTTTTCTACATCTAGTAGAAGTTTCCTCTTTGCATACAGTACATGTTATGTCTGTACAAATCAACAACTCTGTATAAATAATATTCCAACACTGTGTATCTACAATTTCATGTTTACTTTTTTTTCAAAATTAATCATATCACTCAATATATTCAATTTGCATTCCCATCAATTTTAAGACAAATAACATTACAATATAACCAAATATAAAAACAATTATTGGCTTTGTAAAACCTTAGAAAGATTATCTCTGAGAGTTTCAATTTGCCTACGTATCTCAGGATCCAAGTCTGGTATCTGTGATGCGCGAATTCCCCTTTCTGGTTGAATGGCACATACCCTTCCATCAAGCAGCGGTATATTCACGCTCGGTTTTGCATGGCTTACAATATGGTCAACCATAAGAGGACTTCCTTGCATAGAGAGTGCGATTTCACCTTGTTTAGGTCTACGTAAAACTACTTGCGGTGTATTAGGTTTCACCTACAAGAAGGTTAGGTGGCGGATTACTCTGAACAAAATCACAAACCTTAGGAGTGATCATTCCGTATGATTCTATTTTTTTGTTCATTGGTGTCACTAAATTATTTGCCCGTACAGATGTGTTGGTTCGCGATAGTGATCTGCTGGGTCGAATTCTCTTAACAGTACTGGGGGGATTAGCTATGAGACGAATGAATAGCATAAAAAAGTGGTGCAGTTAAGTAAAAAGCAATAACAAACCCCTGGTTGTAGTTGAAGAGGAACGAGGCCTCCCTCTTGCTTTGCTAGCATTGAACGCCCTTACGCTTTTTTCGTACAGAGTTGTACTTTCCTTTGATTTAGTGTTTTCCTAAAAATCAAATAATCGTAAGTTGTTCCTTGTTTGTTGCTCAGTATGTTTACTGAAGAGACACCTACCAGTTCCTCAAATCTCAAGTTGCCATATTGAGAAAATTTGAGGAAACTTTCCTGGCATACATTCTCGACAGTCAGTAATAGTTGAGTGACTTTTGCTTCAATTTGCATATCTTTGACAGCCACTTAAAACATCACAATAAAACATTTAGCAAAGAAGCATAATTAAAATATACTTACTTTTTCTATCCAGCGCTTTCAAATAATTACTAACCACAGCATGGTCCAAATTCGATTTACTTGGCTTAAAATTATCAGATGTTTTTTGTTTTGGTAAACGTTTCGTTCTTGGCATTTTTTGCAGGCAATCCTCAATCCAATAATGCCTATAAATCACAAATCTCTCGTCTTTAGATTTCTGAAGTGACGGTAAACTTTTGCTTGTAACCGACGTTCTTCAATCTGTTTTTTGAAAGTTTGGTGATTATGCTCCACTGTTGCCACCCACGTGCTGGTGATTTCATATACAGGATGTTCCACTGTAACTGAACGAAGTCGTTCTTTCTGAAATTTTTAGGGCATTTCCACAAAAATTAAAAAAACATGCGCTATTGTGGTCACTTTGTCCGTCTGGTCTGGTCTGGTTATACTTTTTTCGCTATTTGGTTCGTGATGGTGTCGAGGCAGGATTTTTCTGTGCGTTTATAATACTGTATTGCTACCGTCCTGTCAGTGTGACCATCTTAGTTTTTCTTGTACTAACTTCGAATTTCATATCACAATTTGTTTTTATTTACAACTAGCTGACCCGACGGACGTTGTCCTCTTTCCTAGCTATGCATACCTAATCAATTTGAACTGGAATAAATAATAACAAAAAATGATTTCGAGAAATTCGCTGTGCCTAGAGCAGGTACCCCCCGCCCCCCCCCCTGCGCAATCGCGATTCTGCGCTTTTATGTCTAACAATATGTGTAGCAAATTTGGTTTAAAGCCGGATTTATAGTTCCGTAGCCGTAAGACCGTAAGAACGGAACCGTAAAACGAAAATAATACGATTTATAGTTCCGTAGTGGCAAGTGCCAGCTTGCGCATTAGCGCGCAACGAATTCTGTCATTGTATGTCATCTGTCAGTAAGAGTAACGTGCATTTAAAAATAATAATAACCAACAAAGTGTCAATAATTATTGTAAATAAACGAAACGAACGTCAGGATAAACTCAACTGTTTGAATTATCCGAGTACTGCCGACGACAAACGCGTTAGCACGATTTACCGTAAGAAATAAGATTTGGGCATTTCCTACGTACCGTAACCGTTCTAACGCAACGTTAACGCGAACTATAAATGTTCACGCGCAACAAGTAGGGTTTAATTCCAAACGTTACGGTACGGCGTTGCTTTTGGCGATTCAGAGCTAGCAACGTACCTTTTTTTTGCTGCGCCAAATGCCGTAATTTGAAAACAATTGTTTTATTTCTGGATATGAGTAAAAAATGTATAGACTCTGGCCCATTTCCGGAAACCAAGGAATGTAGTGGCTCTGGTGGCGGTACCAATGGCGTCAATTAATAATTAATAATTTAAAGTTGTTCAGAATTGAAAGGTGCATACAAAAATGTTTTTACATGTTCTAGTTCTTTTAAGCTTTTGGTATACCCGTAAATTTAAAAATAAATTTGGACATTTCTGTTATTAGAATAGCAATTCATAAAACAACAAAAGTCATGGCTATTTGCTACTAATAACAGAAATTTATTTTTGAATTTGCGGGTATACCAAAAGCTTAATATAAAACATGTAAAAACAGTGTTGTATACACCTTTTAATTTTGAACAACTTTAAACTCTACAGTTTTTTCTGTAAAATGTACAGGAGGGCAGAATATTGCATAAAACTAATTTCCCATGTTAAATCCCTATTCCTACTTACCGTACACCACCCGGTATGTTTGACTTGTAGGATTACGAATTCTGCGACCTAAGTTGGTACCTACTATGTTGGTACGTCTAATTAGTAGCATCTTGAAAAAACTAAAATTCAACTGAAAATAGAAATTAACTCCCTAGTGTTTCTGTATAACTATGTATACCACGTGTTTAGTCTATCAACACTTACCAAAAATGAATATTGGGTAGGTATATCAAACTTTTAATATAAAAGGCGTGAATGCGGTGAAATAGCATCGACATTTCTCAAAAAACTCACTGAAATCTGGATAAACTTTCCGATCGAATTGACAGCACACACATTTTTTGACGAATATATGCCGATCGATGTAGCTGTTAAAACAATTGCTGCCGCACCGTCAAACGCGCGATATTTAAATAGTCGTTGTTTTCTCCAATTTTCTGCGCGATTTTCTTAGTCTTTCTTGCCGTAAGAACCTTCTACACAGTATTAGAAAACTTAAAAAAAAAAGATGAATGAAATCGGTAAAGTCGTTCTAAAGTTATTGCGTGACCAGAAAAAACAGCTAGGGGTTCATTTTTATATATAGAGATATGCACAAATAAATGCTGATATTTGAAGCGTGCCGTTGCTCGATGCTTTTTTTTAGGACCATTAACGGAATCATTTTTCTTTTTGTATACATGATTATGCCTTCATATTGTTTTATTTAGTATTTATTTATGGATTCGGGTTACAAATGTGTTGCTATGTATGTTTCGACTTACTATTCCTTGAAGGGAGTACTGTATATTCAGTTTGATTCTCCGCTGTATATGTTATGCTTCTTCGTCTATTGCAGACCACAGATCTTGCGTCTTAGCAATTCGAGAAGGGGTCTTGTAATTAACTTTTCTTCTATTACTCAATGCAGTTTTCTTGTGCAATAATAGACTTTAACATGAATAATAATATAATAATAATAGTTTATTGCCATGAATAAATTCCTTTACATTGGCATTGTCATGGATGTGGAATATGTAGAAAAAAGATGCAGAAAGATACAGAGGACAAACGTTATACATTGAGGGAAATAAGTTATTATTTTGTCCGTGGTTTAATTTGCACCAAGGTCGCCAACGGAGTAGTAATTTCTTTCAAGTAGATGTAATTTTAATTTTTTTAAATAATTGAAGATTTCTTGATTGTTTTATTGCCTTTGGTAGGTATAGCATTGAACACTTTGATGCAATTATAGTAATGACTTATTACTGTTGGCATTCTCACATGTATTTGACGTGTTCTGGTTTGCACATGCAATTACCATTTTACGAGCTGTTTTGCCTAAATTATACTGAAGATATGTTTTGCACTTGATTTGATTTAGTATATTTTTCACTAGTATTTATGTCTCTTGTTTGCACTGCATTTCAATCAATTATCTGATTTGATTTATCATATTTTCCATTATATACGACGATAAAGGGAAACTTAACTATCTTTCACTCGATGGTTAAAACATCTCTTTAATGTCTTGTACAATAAATATTTTTTCTATTTAACAGACTGAATAACTTTTTTTAAATCGTAGGATCCCAATAAATTAATGAGAATCAATGAATTGGGATTACGGGAAAGGGAGCGAAATACGGCTAGACCACTACATGGTATATTGAGTACTAAATTTAGTTCTGGTATACGTATACCTACGTAATGAACAAAGTCAGTACAACACAAGACTAAATTTAGTACCAAATGATAGACAATTTGTGCGAGTGTTTATTTTGTTGAACCGAACTAGGATAAAAGATCGCACGTTATTTGAAGTTAGTACCCGTATTGATTGAATAATAATTCAGATTCTTTATTCAATGCTGTATCTATGTTAGGGAGGCACTGTATCATACCCATCTGATGAATGCGTCAACATAGAAGAGTGTCATATTTTTGTAAAAAATACGCACTACAAAATCAGTGCAGCAAGACATTGTGGTTACTAAAACCACAGATACATGCTTTACATATATCTGTCCTAAAACTGAACCAATATATATAGTTTGAAAAGGGCATAAACTTAAAAAAAACACAGAGCGCATGCGTTAAAATGTAACTACTTTTGAGTGGCATGCCAGTTAGAAAATAAAACGAAATTGTTTCCAATAGGCTGTATTGGGTTTTTTTGAAAATACTACCAAAAAATTTATAATTTGGAATTGCCTACATACCTACCAATCTGCCACAACATTCAAGAGGGTTACAGTGATCAAATCTTTTAGCGGAAGTAGAACTCACAGGAAGTTTATTTTTCCCCTCTTATCTAGGTATAACCAACAAAATTACAGGTTCCTATGTATTCTTCCGTTTCCATTATTATCACTTGGCAGAAATACATCCTTTTTTCCTGTTTCACAATTTAATAATATTCATAAAATATATGCTATTATAATTTAGAGTTCCTTCAATAATGAAGACTGTTGGGTGTGATGTTATGTAACATCTAAGACAGTTGAAATAACACCAAATGTCACTATTATTTTGAATGGAAGCATATGGGAAAACGTTGTTAGAACTACCCTCAAAAATTCAGTTCAGTCGATACAGATAGAACCAAACCAAGTATTGCCAAATGGAGCAAGTGTCACTAAATTTCACCCTTAATCCAACATCATTTTTTCAAGGCAGGGATCAGTACTGTTTGTACTACTCCGTACCAAAGGGTGAAAATTAGAAAGAAATGCTTTGACCCTGGTTATAACATTCAATGAGGGGACTTAGGAATATCAATGTTATAAATCGAGAAAACAATATATTCAGTAAATATTTCTAAATTTAAAACAGGACTTAATAATTAAGAAAATTGTCACTCATCTATTAACTTACAAATAAGATGAATACAATCTACCAATTAAAAATACAAGGTTCTGTTCTTCAAGAACTTTAAAGGAATGACTTCTAAATTAATGTTCATCTTGATGTAAAGCGTTACAAACATTGTTATCACAAAGTATGGATACGTTATTGTCTTAACAACCCTTCATAGTAAAGTACACTTGTGGTTTCCTTAAAATCAGTCACAGGGCCTCGACCCGATAATACATCTATTGACTTCTAAGTACAAAGACTCCCAAGTAAAAAACCGAAGTTTATTACAAACTGGTAAAAAAAAGGTATACAAGCATGCAGAATAGAGGCGTCCATTTTGTAATACTCTATACAAAAATAACATAATTTATTTACAATCAGAAGACATTCGTAGGAATCTCGTAGTGGTCAATCACTACCTCGCATCAGGAAGCTTAGGTGAGGTACATTGATTAACATCAGGAACTAACATTCCGACGTTCCCTCAAAGATTTGACACTAAAAAAAGCAAATGATTTTTATCATTTAAAAATCACTCGCAATGAGATTGCTTTAGGAGTATGCTAAACATAAATAAATTCATCTAAAATAAGTCCAAGGTAGTAACATCATGCAGTTTATTCCATGGCGCAAAAGCAAACCCTTACCAAAATTGCACTATTGAATACAATGTCAGTCGTACTTAGGCTTGCTCCGCCTGCTAAACCCGAACAATTTTCGTTTGGGTTTCTTCATTTCGTCGTCAATTAAAGAGGAGTCCGTCGAATATATATCGTCTTCGAGCGATATGGACGGTTGCTCCTTAATCATTTGCTGTTTAAAATTCTTTTGCTTAACCACTCGGTCTAGGGCGTTTTCGGAACTGGCCGGTTTAGGACACGTCGCTATTTCGGACGATATGTTAATGTCCTGAGAAGATGACCTGATAATGTTTGCGGATTTGAGAGAACTAGGTATATTATTATTGCTGCTGCTCCGTAAGGATGGCGGCTGCGAAGACACTCGTGTATGCTTCAAAATTGCTGGCTCCTCTTGAGAACTGAAAGATGACAGGACCAAAATTAATTTTTAAGTGTAACTTTGATGTGGGCTAATGGATAATTAAAAATGAATATGACTTTTCATTGTTAAAACTTTTATCTAAATAAAAAATTCGTGTGTTTGAATAGCGAAAGTTCATGTGACACAATCATGTGTTCCATTACTTAAATTGGTTGGATATTACACAGTACTGCCACATAGTTCTATATACAATGAGTTTTTCTTAAAGGTGAATATACACTGTAATTTGCCCTAAGTCCGCTTTTAAAAAAACACATCAACTAAATTGGCAACTGCTGTACTTTTCCTTTTAATTATTTTATTAACCAATTGATAAAATGCATTTTTGTTAAAATCCAATTAAATGAAAATACTTAATGAAACAGGTTCATTTGCCATTGAACTGCACCACATACTTTTGCGGATTATTGTATTAGGTTGACCTGTTTCTTTTAAAAGTAAATATAGGGATTGTATGTTCACTCACACTCTTCTTGGGATTACTTACACTTCAGCACCAACCAAAAATTGGACAGCAGTACGAGGTAAATTTTTTGATTCAACCGTCAGTTCTTCCTCAGTTTTGCTAGCTTCGCTGCCTGATGAATCCGCCTCACGCCAACCTAATTGTGATGCATTTTCAGTGTAACCTGTACAGAAATAGTGGATTAAATACAAAACATTCTATTAAAATACTTTCATTTACAACAACTGAAAAACCAAGCATGGTGGAGCAATAGCAACAGTAAGAAAACGCCCATTACCAACTTTACATTGGCGATGATAAATCTATTTTTTTAACTTTATTGACATAAATTGTTTGTTTTTCTTAACAAATGAAGAAGAGTATGTACAGCAGTAGCAGTAAGCAATGTTACAGAATGATCTGATCATCTAAGTAGTTCCAATGAGACTATACTAAACTGCTTACCTTCTCAAAAGAAGAACCCAATTATAAAAAACAACATAGATCTAATCACCAAACATTGAGACAGTGAGTAACTGGTGGATAAAAGAGAAGATCGGCAAAGTGTGCAAGAAAAATTAAAATCAACATAATGTTTAACTTGTATAATTGCATAAGAAAACTTTACAACTGACCGTGTCTACAAAATAAAAATCTACGGTAACAAAACATGCACAAAATAAATATATTCAATCAATAAATAAATGTACATCGTTAACATATTCTTAACTAATTGTAACATTTCGTATTGCACTACGATTCCGGATTTTATTAACACAATTCACCTTTAGAGGAACAAGTTAAGTACACCAGTTTAAGTTAATAAAACATTAAAAAAACCTAAGAAAAATAGTAATAGGTATCGAATTTCTATTCAAACTACATCCAACATTTTAACAATGGAAGTCTAAGCAGTACTTTGCCAACAGAAAAATTAAGTGTAAGAATATTTGTGGTGGGTGGCATTGTTTCGTAGCTAGAAAAGAAATTCTCTTCCGTGTTCAGTCTTACAAATATAAGGTAATATCAACTTAACTTTTGTGTCCACTGACTATATTATTATGTTATCGCTTGGCAGCGGGTAACTTGACCACAAATGTTACTAATTCTATTGCATGAGACACTGAATTCTTAAAGAATGCACGCTTTCATTCCACCCAGTGTTAAAAAAATATATCATGTTCAATTAGACCATCTGGTAATGTACTGTAAGGAATAGACCATGTAGTAGACCAACAAACGGATAAAAAACTGAAAATCATATACAGTGTTATTAGCTTTACTGTCGTACAAAAGATTGTGCCAGTCTCATCGTTTGTTGCTGTTAAAAACCCGTATTAGGTATTAACTCTTTCCTTCTGAATTATAAATTACTATGCGATAGTTTAGCGGCAAACATCGAGAATGAACAACCTACTGACATAGGGACAATCTTGTGTAGTAGAGAGAGTAGATTTAAGTACTGCAATTTCTATGCCACTGGTATAACTGCCAATCACAATGACAAAAGGTCAGCCTCACATGGCTAGCTGCCAAATGGAATCATGCTGCCACATTCTAGTGAGAACAACTTAAGAGTTCATGTATATTTGTGTTGCTCGATTTGTACTCCCTCTGCCCAAAACGAAAAATAATCTATCCTCAATATCCCACTTCTGAGTAAATTTTTTTAAAGTATACATAAAGATAAAACATGGGAAAAAGAAGAAAACTTCGAATACATACTACCATGACTGTAGAGAGTCAGATAAAGGGTCATTTGTACGCAAATTAATTTTACAATTGTAATTGCATATTAACATACGAATTGGTATTTTCGAAACTATCTGAGCAACAATAAGGTATAAGAATAGGACATAAAATAAGTGTATAATAGGAACTGGCTGTTACGTCAACTTTTTACGTTTTGTTAGATTTAAGGTATGTCACATATTTTTTAATTTTGTTATTTGACTCTATCGTTATAACAAAGACAAAGATGACGCTTAATTATGAGCTACATCATTGAACTGTCAAACTTCATTCATTTTTGGTTAGGTTTATAAGTGACATATGACTCGACATGCCACTTCCAACTTGCGAGTATTAAAGAGAGATAACCTAGATATGACGCAATCGCGAATTCCTATTACACAGAATTTATCACTGCAAATTTTATATTTAGCGCCGTCTAGTTAGTTCGTACTTTGCTCATACCCCACGATGGCGCTACAAACGTTCACTATTACAGTGTGACCATGAAGTCACCTTGCTGGAAGCAATTGTGGCAATAATAAGACTTAATGATAAAGTTGGTTAAAAAAAACATGATGGGCATGGACATTTGTATAGCGAGCTGTATAAAGCGCTGGCAGTTCTGGGTTATATGGTCAAAGGAAGAAAGATAAATTGGATACACACGCTCAACTTTTAGCCTAATTAACCAAATTGGCATAGTCAAAAAAACTATTTTCTATAACCTAGGTATACGATAAACGTAAGACAATAATCGAAACTAAAGATTCTTTATTTAATATGATTTAAATACACAAACAAAAGTCATAGTAAAGGAAATGAACAAGCATTTTCGATTTGGTCACAAAAAAAAATCAAAACAAAAAATTTAAGTAAAAAATTTCTAAACAATGTATACATTACATTTGCATCATCAGAAGCTGCACATAAAACTCAAAATATTACAGATGAAACTGTGTGTTTAGTACCTCTTATGAACAAACTTCAGAAATCTATGAATTGCTGCCCTATATAATAATTTTAGATCCCTATATTTTATTTTGTTCAATAATTGGCTCAATTTTTCAATCAAAAATCATGGTACTCAGTAATCTAGTTACCATTCAAAAATGTATGTATTGTAATACTGAAACTCTAGATTTATTTATAAAAATGGTAAAAAAAATAAGATAAAAACTGCAAACACTAATTGTCCTCCCAATCTTTGAAGTTTACCGCAATAATTTAAGTTGATTAGAGGACACAAGACCTCTAAAATGCGGGACGTTTCCAAATTTCACCAGTTCAAGCTTATTGACGAACGCTGAAAGACAAAACAGTTATGATGTTTGGAGTCCTTAAAACAATAGCACCTTAGTCCATCCAAATCCAAAAGTAAACTCACTTCCCTAACATGTAATCTTATGGCTAAAAGCAATTGCGATCAGGATCACACTTATACTTTACATTTGGTCTTTGGATGAACTTTAATTAAAGAAAACCAATCCAATGCAGATCCTTATTAAATGTCAACTCAAACGCAGTATTCTCATATCTTTCAAACACACTGAATTTACTTCGCGATTCAAATTAATAGAGATTATTCTTGTAGGTTTTGAAGCGGAATTGTACTCATTTGAAAGTGCCGCTTTTGATGTAAAAATATAACCCCTTACGTCAATTATGCTTTAAAACAGCCTTACTATTTGTGGCGTAATTACACTGACCACAAATTAAACAATCGTTACATTTCAATATATCGTGCTTTAACAAATTACAATTTAAACTTTTCTTACTATTTGAGGAATACCTAATCGCGCGTAACATCCTTTAATCGCTTTAGAGTTATTCTTATCATGAGTAGCGCAATTACTGTGTTCACAAATCAAATGTTTGAGAAGGTTGTGCGTGTTAATACGCTTAATTGTAGCATAATTACACTGATAGCAGTGATAGAAAGTTATTCAAAGTGGAGTGTGTCAAAGAATGACATATCTCCTATTTTTTGTTGGATAATTGCACTGTTCACAATTAAAGACCTTGGAAATGTTACGCGTTAGACGATGTCTCTTTAACTTATCCCAATTGTTGGTTGTGTAATTGCACTGTTCACAATTAAAAACTTTGAAAATATTATGATGATGATTTCTTATATTATCTTTATTGTTGGTTGCATAATTACACTGACCAAATTTAAAATCCTTGAAAATAACATGATAAAATGTGACGTTTTAAACCATCCTTGCTCTTAAAGTGCAGTTACATTGACTACAATCAAAATTTTTGGAAGTGTATTCATGGAGATTTTGTTTTGTGTATTGTATCCATGGTAATTAAGACAGCCGATACCAATAATTTCAAAATTTTGAAAAAAAATGATCTAATATATACTGATATAAAACAAATATTGTTTGATACATCATGTAATCAAGACGGAAAAAATTGAAATTAAAATATACAGGGTGTTGCATTTAAAAAATACCAATTTTGGATCAAATCTCAGAAACAGTGGTCCAAAATTTTTTCCCCTATGCCTACGTAAAAATATCTAAAATACGCAGTTTTTATTACCTTTTTTCTATCTTACATGGGTAGTGAGATTTGATAACGTCTCAAAAAGTCAAACTTTTCGTTTTCACCATGTAACTCAGAAACAAATGTAGCTGGATTGATTCTGTTTGTGGTATTAAAAGCTTCATAAAAAAGTGGCACAGATAAAACAGACGACGTATTACCTGCATTGGACAGAATTTATTGAGTTAAAGATATAATTCAGATAGCGTATCAATTTTGACCGTTATAGGAGATTTAAAATTGGCGCTTTATGTGAGTCCAATGTTCTCACATTTTGTTATCATAAATTTACCCAAATTATTTTTTAGATATACCAGTACCACATTATTTATTTAATACATAATACATTACAGGTAAAGAAAAAAAAAGGTAAGGTCATACCAGTTATAACCTAAGGAGTAACTACAAGACAATGAATCAGTACGCAAATATCAACAAATAGTGGCGCACCAACGTGGAGGTAACATTTTCAATCCTATACATCAGGAAACATAACAGTTTCTTTGACTATAAAACTAGAAAGTTAAAAAATCGAGTAAAAATAATGTCTTCTAGTTTTATTGTTTATGTAGTTACCTTGATCTGAGACACCCTGTATACAGAGCAGAGAAACCAAGATAAGTTTATACACAGAGAGATTACCAGCGTAAGATCTGCAGAGAGAGAAGTACCACACCAAATGCTTGAACCAGCATTTTTAAGTCCACTGCACTTCCTGAACATATTTAATACTCTTTTAACGATGCCATTACAGTAGTGTTTATTATCACAACTCATTAAATAAACGAATTTTAAATAATAAAGAAAAAATAAGGTCAACTCATCCTCGGCATTAGGTTCTGTAACACCATTTTCTTTGTTCAATAATGTGATTTAGTGGAAGGACAAGACTTCGATTTCAGATCATTGGTCGACCTACATGGTTTTCCAAACATTGCCAATGGAGAGACACAAATAAAAGTAGAAAAAACAATAAATTAAACAAATATATCAAAACAGCTCCTGGGTATGTCTATAGCTTGGCATTGCGTAATAATATGGCCAAAGCTATGCTCATATTGAATTTCATGCAATTCGGTTCGTAAGTAACGGAGATGTCAAAAAAGCCTTTCTTATTTTTGGCCAATTCACAAACTCCGATCTACAAATTGGATAAAGAATCCACCTGCAAAATTTCATCGTAATCGGTCTATTTGTTTTTGAGATGTACTAACGAACAGACACACACACACAAGAGCTAGGAGTTCGTTTATAATGAAAATTATGATACGAGGAAATAACTCTGTAAGCAACAAAAGTGAAGACAGTATAGAAGACCATAATTGAAAGAAAAATTCAGTAGTGTAACGGAAACGCTCCAGACGTGACGTCGCCTTTGGCGCTCTGGAATTTTCTAGGCGCGCGATACTGGGAATGATTGCGACGTTGTAATTACGCGAGTGTTCTGGACTTACATTGCTTGCGTGTATAAATGGTTGCGGACCGAACATCGCAGTAAGTTTTACTACCGAACGAGATCGAGTACGGATGAAACATCGAGCGCGGAAATATAAATTGCGAAGTGTGTGATATAAATAGTCGATATAAATTGTACAGTTTTTATAGTGTTTTAGTTTTGTTTAATAAATATTGATATAAATCGAACCCGAATTTATAAATCACGTTACAGTAGTAGAATAAGAGGATCTTTCACCTTTATTTAAATGGGTTCTTCTTTATATTGTTGAATCAGTCACAAGATAAGCAGTATCGCTGATGAGTTCAAAAATTTTTTCTTTCATTGAATTTCTGTATATTTCAGTTTCATGAAAATTACTAAATAAAACTAACTTAAAAGATCATCATTTCCGTTGTTAAAATTATGGCCTCATGTAGGGCATGGAAGCATTGAACATTAGACTGCTTTGTTCTGTTAGTAAGAGTAGAGCCCATTATTTACTTAAAACTATTGGACATCTTTCTTCTTTTTTGATAAATTAATTCTTATATATGTACACTTGAGAACAAAGTTTTGAGATTAAAGACTTTCTTAAACACTATCGCTATTTTATTTAAATGAGTAGTTATAACATTTAGGGTCAATCTCATGTTTCAGTTAATATTATCAGACAGTTAATTTTCACGACATCAAAATATGAATTCAAATATTAGGTTATCTATCAGATAAGTTTAACTAAAACAAAAAACAGGCGTTAATATTCAGGGGTTTAGAATATAATCCATTAAGGTAGAAATACCTATTTACCTTCTTCATCAATAAAGAATTCATTCTACAGCTTATCGAAAGGAAAAAGCACATACAGAATCTGTGTTTAACAGCGTTTAACATAATTTTAAAAATCAAAAAAATGTTTAAAACACAATGGTGCATAAGAGAGTAACAGAAATATTTATGTTTGTGATTGTTAAAAAGTACCAAGTCAAGTAGCTATGCAAATTCGTTCTTCCTAATAAACATTATCAGAAAAGAATTACCGCTCATAGAAAAATAATATCATTTAACAATAGCATCATTATGGCATTAAAAAAAGTACTGCTGCAAACGTTTTTTTCGTAACATAATTAGTCTACACGATGCATGAATTGTGTTAATAAAAAACACGACTACATAAAAAGCCCGATAGCCTAAATTGATGTCATCTTCATCAAACGTAGGATAAGGAAAGGACTGCATCACTCAAAAAAATTAGGTGACTCGTCAAAAGAGTTCGGCTTACCTGAAGCTACAGTGTACAACGAACAAGTATCATCATCCAAGTCATCCTGGCTGCTACTCATTCGCCCTACGGTAAAAATGTTATTATTGATGCACATAACTTTCAATTGCCAAACCTTTAAGACCGGTCATCGGTCGACCATTTAAATTAGTATTCCTATACAACATATTTTCTAATTGCTGTAGTCCACTATTACTAATTATATTGAAACCACACAGTAACTCGACTTGCTTCCAACGATACACTCGTTCCTGCAATTCCTGCGTGACTTCGTTTAGTGACGTTCTAGCCTCTACTATACTACGATCGACATCGTCAATGGACTTTCCATGGGTGGACACAAAAGCACCTACCAAACTAGAGCGTTTCTTACGAAGCTTCTCACACTTAATCAAAAGAGTCAATGTGGCGTTCGGAGACAGTTAGAAATACTTACGGCTTCCCTCGCCTGCTGCAATTGCTTCTCTGCAACCATCTTCTTTTTGATATACGCTTTATTTTCGATTTCGTGTGTGAGCTGCAGCCAGTGCTGCAAACCGACCGGCGGTGACCAGCACCGATCCTTCAGCTCTCCTTCGGCAATTTGAAGTTCGTGCCTCAACATCTGAAGATATTTGTTTGCTGTAGTGATCCATTTAAAGGATGGGCAGTCACAAATTGAAAAACAGACGGCAAAATAGCTTTTTGCACAGACTAGCGATTAGAGCGATGAGATTAGGACTTCCTAAAACCAGTGTGGTCACTACTTTTATTTAGAGTACAAAACTTTAGCCTATAGGAGGAGTTCATTCACACATTCAAGAAATGGCATAGCAAGAGAGAAAACTTTTAAAAGGAGATCAGTATCACAATTCAAACTGACTCACTATTATTTTTTTGAGTATCTAGTTATCTGGTGTTCAATAAATGTTCTGGTAAGATCGCCTTTTCTTTACGTTTCTACAAATTCAAATCAGTTTTCTTTTCAAAATGGAGTGCTTTCTTTGTCTTGTGTCAAAAATATTATTAAGTGCTATGTTCATTAATAGAAAGAGAAAACCACAGTCGACTACTACTGGAACGATTATTGAACGCCCATTATGGTAGGTACACACCTACAGCTTCGCCTGTCAAGTCCGTCAGTCGTAGGTGACCTGTCAAAACACCTCTTTATCCAATACAAGTCCACCGTCCATTTTACTTGGTTACAAATGTTTGAGAACAGAGCAATATACTGTGGACAACTAACAGGTCGATCCAAGAAGTACACCCGTCCACTTTCACAGCAAGCGTAGGGTCACTTCAGAGTTACCAAAACTGACAGTTTTTACTCATACATATTTCCAGGTCCACCTGATAAGTCACCTGCGACAAGTAGAATACAAAGGTGCACCTGTAGGTGTGTATCTACCTTTATTTACGCAAATTCTGAACTTGAAGAAAAAAATAATGTTTTTATGACCCTTGTCTCCATTGATAACATTTCCTAAAATAGTGTTTTCTTATAAAAAACACGATCGCGGGCAGAAAACCGAAACCCAATAAGCATTATATGATGAGAGAGACACATAACTTTACCAATGTTGATATTGACAGTAGCAATTAGTGTCATTGATACTAGTCTACTCACAAGACGCATGAATGGCATCAGCGCTTTTGGTTTGTTGTGTATTCAATTCCACTTCACACTGATATAATGCTTATTGGGTTTCTTTCTAGCCTATTATAAGTTAATTTTTTTTTATACTATAGTCCGTTTTTAAACTAAGAGGAGTGATTTAAATAGCTCCCGCGAAAAATCTGCATTGTGATTGGCTTATACGGCGCCGTTTTTACACAGACGCAATTTGAGGATCTTGACAATTCAGTTGACATCTTTATTCGCTGTGTCATTTACAATTGTGTTATTCGTAGTTTATTTAATTTTGCCCTTTTCGTGTATATCAGTGTGAACAGTCAGTTCTTATTAGAACTAAACCGGGTACCTGTACTTGATTTTGTTGGTGCAAATACTTCGAAATATGTCTTCCACGCCAAGTACTTAGTAAAGCGAACATTTCACCTGTAAAAAAGCGTACGCGTCTTAATTTGGGGCATTTATCGATCTCAGAAAAGCAGTTCATACTCGACTTATATAAACAGATGTTAAATGATGACCCTGGCACAAAGATGGTTACCATTGTTGCAAAAATTGATGAAGGCGCAGGTAAGAAACGAAATACAAATTAAATGTTAATTTAACACACACACTTTTTTATATAGGAATTGCAAAATCCACGGTTGACCGAACAATAAAGGAGTATAAGAAAACGGGAGCTGTAACACCTTCTAAACGTTCGGGGGGTCGCCCACCTTTGGTATCGCAATTTGACGAAAGCATAAAATCATCAGTTCGTCAAATTATTCACAACTTTTTCTACCTCAATGAACTTCCCACGTTGGACAAAATCAATAGTCGTGAAGAATGTGTCCTTCATCTACTTGAACGTGACGACATAATAAGATGGAGACGAAAGCATTTAAAATCTATTAAACAATATAGGAACCAAGGACGAGTCATATATTACTTAGATGAAACATGGTTAAATGAAGGCCATACAAAACAGTGTGGGCTGATGATAACGTTCGTACTCGACGACAAGCGTTTGAGGAAGGATTGTCTACCGGTTTAAAAAATCCTTCTGGAAAAGGGAAACGTCTCATTATTTTACATGTTGGCTCTGAAAACAGTTTCGTAAACGAGGGTCTACTACTTTTTGAAGGAAGAAAAACATCCATTATCACGAAGAAATGAATGCGGAAGTGTCTGAAGAATGGTTTGCATCTTTCTTAGTGAAAATTCCTGAAAATGCTGTAACTTTACAATATATTGTAGCTAGCACCTTTTGATTTTATAAAATGATTGCATTTATGTCTACATAATAATTAAAATTTCTTGTCAACCAAATTGTGTAGGGTAAAGTGTATTAAAAAGCCATAAAAATGATCAACACTGCATTTTTTTATAATGTATGCCTTATGTAGTAGGCAACCCATAATGCACATGTGTACGTATGTATCATACTTAAAACAATTGCCCAAAAGTTACTAAATTTAGTAACTTTTTCGGATGTAAATCAGACTTTTCAATTTACTCCTCTTAGTTTAAAAACAGAGTATAGTATACGTTGCGGCCGACTGACACATGTTGGTGACTATCATAACTTTCATTTAAGTATACAATACACTATTTGTATAACAATTTTTAAACTTCATTTAATTACCTTGGCAGGTACAACAGCTCCGATGGCATACCAGAAACGCCTGTTCCCTGTTTTGCTTGACTGATCGTAATATGTTTGTGTACACAACCACCGTACCACCATACAAAAACTAGCCTTAGTAAATTCGGAGACTTTTTTGTCACTGGCTCTCCGTCTAATCAGAAAGCGAGAAAATTACATTCATCATTTAATGTGGGAAAACTTTGCTGACGTCCGTAAACTAAACAATTGAAATTAATCTTTTATTACTTAGAAATTTGCCAACATTAACAATATTTTTAACTCATACTCCAGTGGCACCGCATTTTATAGCTTCTTAACGCAAAATGATAGTTCGTTTAAGGTTATGACCGCTTCAGCTAACCATAAAAATTAGAATAATATTATTGTAGAACAAAACGCTAGGTGTTCATCGATCCTGTAAAAAAGGTGTACTCTTAGTTGCTTATGCCAGTATTCTCCGTAGGATCTTAAATCTGCTCAAAAGTAAAACCGGCTTAAATTCCCTCTTTCTTATGCACTGTGAAATGTCAGCACCCTAAACCGGCTTTATCTTAAACCGCCGATGTCGGGGCTTAAAAGGCGCCTTAGGTTTAGCGCTTGCGTATTCAGTATATTGATGGTGTATTTCTAACGCCTGAATTTGATTTGCATTTTGTAAACAAAAAGTATTGCGTCCGGCTTTGGCTAATTTTTAATAATCGAATTTGAAGATGAAATATTTCTTGATGACGATGGCGATTTGTTAGACAGAATCGAGTTTCCTTAGAAGAGTCTACAAACGCCAAAATCCATTTGAATCCTTGGGACGATTTATCGTTTTACGGAAAACATAAAATCCTGCCTTTTCCTCTTTCTATTCCCATTGGAATTTTGGAAAGTGTTTTACTAAATCAGAAACCTTCGCGGACACAAGTAAATGATACGTTTTGATAGTCTATTTTTTGCTTCTCGCCCGAATTCGACGGTATGGATCCTTCTATAGTAGATCTCGATTTGGCGCACCTACTACGCCCCCACCTTGCACGACTCTTGCTAATTATAAATGTTTTTTTTTTCAATTTCCGGAATTTCCCTGTATCTTTAGAAAATGGTATTGTTTTATGTAATGTATTTCATTTTTTTCTATTAGCCATAGACGACATTTTTCTATAGTGGACAACATTAATTTCCACAGTAGGCACTGCCCACTCTGGCCGTCGCCTCGCTCTGAGCCTACATCCGTGTCAGTCCGTCTTGATACGAAAAATTGTGAAGGATTAACGTAAAATTCTTTAGAGCATAGGATAGATTATTACGTATTTTACAAAACCAAATAAATTTCCGATATTAAATAAGTATGTTCGTATCAATTGTTTTTGTTGATGATTTGCGGTAATAATGGCTTTTTTACATTTAAAAACATTTTTCGCTACAATATAATTAGATCCACCAGTAAAAAGTACCGGAAACCAAATACTTCAAGGCTATTTGACATGAATGCATTCGTTTCTTGATAACTGTTCAAAAATAAAGTGACCCCAAAAAACCAAAACGTCCGACAATCATGCCAGCGTGTAATAAAGAACATGTAACAATGGGAAAGTGTGATTTGTTTTCAAAAATCTGTTCTAATATAACCACAAAAAAAGTTTGCAATTTTTTATCGCCGAAAGTATTCAGAATTCTTTCGTTTTCGAAGTAGCCTTAGATTAGTTCCCAAAATGCCAAATTTGCCTCCATTTAACCAACTTTGTATCTCTTACGGTTTCCGAGATCCCAATGATCATTCTCGAATTTTGGACACCCTGAACATTTTGCTTCAAGTCTTGGGACAGATATCGGTGCATTATAATAGTTTTGGAAACCATTGGCAGTCTCCATTGCAACACCAAAAATGTTACCGTGACACACTGATAAGGTGGCTTTTTTTTTCAAAACTTGCAAGTGTTTTTGCATGTGCGTGTTTTTGGTGGTTTCGATGGGCTGGATTGACATTGCTACAAGCAATCTCAAATTTTATCAACGTTTGCAAATTTCTATTCATTTTCTTTTAATTTAGTTTGGTTCATTCTATTCTTTAACTAAAATTGCGCATGGACATTAGATGGCGAAGTAGTACTAGAGTGCGTACAGATCGATGAACACCTAGCGTTTCGTTCTGCCGCACAACCTTCAACTAACATCATTCCGCGTTAAATAGCTATAAAATGCGGGGGCGCCCGAGTACGTGCCAAAAGTATTGTAAATGTTTGCGAATCTTTATTCATTTTCGTAAATCACTTCGTTTCCGTGAAATAAAAGATAAACTTTAATTGTTTCAAGTTTACGGACGTCATCAAAGTTTTCCCACATTAAACGATGACGCCGCAATATTAGAATATTTTTTCGCTTTCTGAAACAAAATGCCCCAATAAATCATGCGTTAGTGCTTAACGCAAAACGGCTTGAATTTGGGACGTGACTTGCACTTGCTGCTTCCATAATGTTCACACATTGCCTTCCCTTAGTACTTTAAAAACAATGTATATTTAGGTTTCTTGACCAAAAATAAGAATTTTCATAAACCATTACCTTTAAACTGTCTTAATTTTGGAACTAATAAAATCTGAACAATCTGATATTTTTTACAACAATCAGTGATAACATGTAGTTGAAAGGACAATTCTCTATCTTTGTTAACTTCTCATTAGTTGTGTATGATGTCCATGGATGTTTTTGAATTTAAACTCTTATAAACCAAATTTAAATATATGCACTCACACCAAAAGAAAAAACAGAATTTTAGTATAATGAACGAGAAAATCCTCAAAATAGGGCTAGAATGAAATGCATAATGCCAAGGTCATTCAATGGAATGTTGATACCATCATAGGAGAATCTGCTGTATATTTAACTACATGCTACCTCTAAAATAGTAAGGAAAGCCAATATTTCAACATTACACTGAATCGAGCAAGTCATGACCTACTATGGAATGTCTACAGTGCCCCCGATTGTTTGGCAGTCTTTTGTAAAATACAAAAAATTGTCGGATTAAATTTTGAACTTCTGGGGATCGGCGCTGCTTGGTTGGAAACTAATTTGTGAGATAAAATCAAGGGTGCCTTTGATATGTTCAAAAAACGTTTGTTTGCATAGGAGGAAAGTACTCTCTGGAGACGAGATACGCACAAATGTTATTAAGAAACGTTGCTCAAAATGAAAAACTGAGTGCAAAAGTTCAAATTCCTAAGCCTACTTTGATTTGTTTAACGTTTTTATTTTGTGACTAGATTTTTTGAGGAAATCCGAAAAAATGTTACTTAAAAAAAACTTCAAAATAGAATGTTCCAATTGGAAGCGGCTAAGAACACCTAGATATTTTATTTAAATGTAGGTAAATTGAAGACTTCAATATCAACTTACAGAAATTTGCCACACGGTCATTATACCAACATTTTATTTTGAAGAGTAACATTTTTTCGATGTCCTAAAAAAATCCAGTAAAAAAATAAAAACAGTAGACCTAGGACCCTGAAATTTTGCACGTTGAGCAATTTTTCTTAATTACATTTTGCGTATCCCGTCCCCAAAAAGATTGCTATCCTAAAAACTTTTGAAAATTTCAAAGGCACCCTTGATTTTCGAAACCGAGCAGAGCTGAGCTCCAGTAGCTCCAAATTCAATTCGAACATTTTTTGTCTTTTGACACAGTGTACAGGGTGGCCAAATAAGAATGCGAGGTACTGTATCTGAGAACCTATCTATCGTTGAGGTTTGCGGTAAAAAAATTATTACTAAAACGGCCACGAGAAAAACCTGGAAAATATTTTTAAGTTTCTGAAATAGCTGCTAGGGGGCGTGACTGCAATCTGGAATCTAAAGTCACTAAATATAGAAAGTACCGCAATCCATTGGGCTCGTGTGTTAGAGAGAGAACGCATGATTTTTGCCCAAAAATGGCGGAAGTTACCAGATTCTAGTAACTTTAATGTTAGGGATTGTTCCACCTGTTTGGAGATATCTGTATATATTTTTATAAAACATGACAGTACTATGAAGTTAGGTTATAAAAAATACAGCTATTCAAATTTTATTTGTCAATTTTTTTAAGTTGGCAGCAAATTTGCCCAAAATTGGCGGATGATTGCGGTACTTTCTATACCTAGTGACTTTACTGGAATCTAAAAAAGTGATGTTTCTGTGAATTCCGCTACATTAACCTAACAAAAATGCACGGTCTTTGAAGTCGACGATAATCTGAACCTTTTTTGTTTGACAATTTTTGCCGTATATCTAAAAATGAAGTAGTGGGGGGTATTCAAAGGTTTCCGTGAAAGAACACCCTGTATCTTCCAAACGGCTAAGCCGGTTTAAACAAACTCGGATTAGTTCAAAAGAGCTATTCTTCAGCTACAAATATTATATTATTTGAAGTTTTGTTAGTTTCATATATCACCGCTTGAGGGCTTTTTTCGACATTCCGACAGAAATGATTAATTGGTTAGATTTTTTTTTTCATGAAAGATAGCTAAATGATGACTAAACAAGCTCGGAAAACTGCATCTCGATATCTTGAGAGAAAGAGAGAAAGAGAGAGAATTTACTAGTATACGGACCGTGATTTACGGCGGCTTCCTTTTTTAAATCGATCCACTTCAGGGCCACAAATTAAATAATAAACATAATTCCGGCAAAATTAGCTTAAAAAATAAAAATTTGAGGGTATAAAATTTTCATTGGCCTAAATTTTAGGTTAGGAATAAGATATCGAGATGCGGTTTTCGCAAGCTTGTTTAGGCATCATTTCGCTACTTTTTCATGAAAAAGAAATCGAACCAATGCATTCAATTTTTTTGAGAAAATTAACCATTTCTGTCGGAATGTCGAAAAAAGCCCTCAAGCGACGATATGTGAAACTTCAAATATTATAATATTTGTCTCTTTTCAATTAACCCGAGTTTGTTAAAATCGGCTCAGCCGTTTCGAAGATACAAGGTTTTCTTTACGGAAATCTTTGAATATCCCCCACCACTGCATTTTTAGAGATACATCAATAATTTTCAAACAAAAAAAGTTCAGATTATCGTTGACTTCAAAGACCGGGCATTTTTTTGTTAGGTTAATATAGCGGAATTCACAGAAACATCACTTTTTTAGATTCCAGATTGCAGTTACGCTCCCTAGCGGCCATTTCAGAAACTTAAAAATATTTTCCAGGTTTTTCTCGTGGCCGTTTTAGTAATAAATTTTTTTACCGCAAGGCTCTACCATGGATAGGTTCTCAGATACAGTACCTCGCATTCTTAGTTGGCCACCCTGTACATCATGTATAGGATAGGTTAATAAATTTGATGTAAATGCTTGGGCCTCAACAATTTTTGATTCAAGCACAAATTTTGCGAGTCACTGATAAAGGTTATGATTAATTAGATCCTGAAAAATTATTGTTGGTTGGTTTTACGACATTTAATATAATTTTTACTATCTAAACAGACATCATGTTGCGTCCCCAAACTAGAATAAAATATCCTTTCGTTTTTCCTTTAGTGAAAATCCCCTGTACATAACCGTTTTGCCTTGCCTGTATATATTCCTATTTGTTACGTGTGCGCGCATGAGCCGCAGAAGCGCAATATGTGTACTCGTCGCGCAGAATTCGTCGGATTCTTCGCTTAGAAGCCATCGACTCAACTACGTTGAGAAGTCGCCGTTAACCAATGGCCGATTAGCCTTCGTCGTTCGCATATAGATCTCGATCGATCCCCAACGGGTCAAGATGTCGCCGTGCAGTTCGCAACATCGTTATTAACAAGCAGAACGTCAAAGCACCGCACATCAATTAGAAGATTTCGTTGTAACAAAATCGACACAATTCGACAACTTCGTAGAATAGAGCAATCTTCGCCATTGCAACATCGCCTTCGTTGTTAATGGACTTCGAAACAACACGTAAGTTCCTTTGTTTACATTATCCCTTCGTAACTTTACCATATTCTAGTAGCCGTCGTGCCTACGTCAACCATATTCAATAGAAATTCATTTACTTTGTATTTTTTGATAATAAACACGTTTATTTATGTGTCTATATTCTTTCATTCCCAGCATAAACAAGGCCTTGGAAGTAATTCATAATTACAGTCCGCTTACAATCAAATTCTTTGTTATCGAAGCCCTCTTGTACGGTACATAATTTTTGGTCCTGTTCGAGCAGGATTCGTTTCGTTAGAAAAATCTTCCTATGCCTTAACGTTGAGGGTTTGAAAGAATTATTCAAAATTTACATTCGATTGTCTCGGAAGTTACAATTAACGATTCCGAAATTTGCATTGATAGTTTCGCATTTCATAGCATTGTATTTGAATGAAATATTTGCCCTTCATGTCGTACGTCGTGCGAGTCTGTAAACATTTGTGTTAAAATTTGCTTTCGTTGTTATCTCTTAGTTATCGTACTTATTGGGTTTTCCAAGCGTTGCCCTTTTTTATCACGCGCTATTGCACCTTTTGTACACGAATTTATCCTTATTAAATCGTTGCATTTGCATTTTATTTTGTCGTTATAATGGCTGCCAAATTGAAACAATTCCAAGCCTTTAGAAATATTTCGTTAACCACGCTTAATACCATCCACGCCTTATCTCAACAGGCGCGCGGTGATTTATCGATTAAAAATTTGTTTAATACGTGGTTTCAACAGGTCGAATCTTGCAAAGAGACCTTTGACCTTAATCAAGTAGAAATAGTATCGTTGTTAGCAGATAAACCTGACAATTTGCAACAAGAAATCGATGTAGGTGTAGATTTTCTCGCTAAATATGTAGAAATAAAAACTGTGTATTTAGAATTGTTCCCAATTTCGCGTGTACCAAATAGTAGTAATCCTCTTCGGCAATCGGTCGATGAGGAACAAAAACATTTCGTAGATCGCTTGCAAAAAATAGCTTTGCCTAAATTCGATGGCAACATTCGTAATTGGCCCCACTTTAGGGATTTATTTGTTAAATTAGTCGACGAAAAACCATACGCAGATGTGGAAAAATTTCACCTTTTAGCAGGTAGCCTTTCGGGCGAACCTCTTAATTTAGTTAAGTCAATTCCCATTTCGGATGACAATTATAAAATCGCCTTTCAAGCCTTGTTAGATAGGTACAATAATAATCGATTGTTAGCCACTTTGTATTGGAATGAAATCCAAAATATCCCGATTATACCCGTCGAATCCGCCTCGAGCTTGCGGAAATTATTGAACACTGTTCGTGAGAACTGTGAAGCTCTCAAATTGTTGAACCTTGCCGACACTTGGGACTTTGTCCTCTTTAATGTCATTATTCACAAACTCGACTCTGCTACGCGCAAAGAGATTGAAATTCGTTTAGATAAAAAGAAAATTCCTACATTTTCAGACATAGAGCCTTTGTTGAGCGAACATTGTTTGTCGTTAGAAGCCTTACAGGCACCACTTTTGTTGAACGTGACTGAATCTAATAGCAAAAATCCTCGTAGTTTCGAATCGGTTGGCAAACCGCAAAAATTGTCATTGTCGTCGTCTGGTACTTTTACCAAATCTCCTAGCAAGACCTCTCTGGTCGCAACTTCGTCGTCGCAGTCTCGTTCAAAACCTCCTCTCAAATGCCTCTTATGCTCTCGAAACCATAGCCTAATTAGTTGCCCTGCTTTCAACGAAAAGCAACCCCAAGATCGTTACGAAATCGCCAAACGTAATCGCATCTGTCTAAATTGTCTGGGTAGTGGACATGTCGTCGCTTCTTGTCCCTCCTCGCGGAATTGCCGCACTTGTGACGCTCGTCATCACACACTTTTGCATTTTTCGAATAGACCTTCTAGTCCTGTCGTTTTGCCATCTACAAGTGAATCAAATGGATCGAACCAATTGACCTCTTGCACTAGTCGTTGCTCAGCCACTTTCATGGCTTCCAATTCAGATCGTCCTCCCGTTTTACTGGGTACCATAGTTCTAGAGATTAGAGATCGTTTCGGTAGTTACCATATCGTTCGGGCCTTGCTGGATCCGGGCAGTCAAGCGTCCTATCTTTGTTCGAGCTTAGCAAACAAACTTCGTTTGCCTAAGCTAACCAATGCAGTGCCCATCTGTGGTTTAGGGCAAGTCGCAACCAAATCATCGTCTATAGTTACTGGAGAAATTCGTCCCAGTGATCGTACTGATCCCACATTTAAAGTAGATTTTTTCGTTTTGGATAAAATTTGTGGCAACTTGCCAAATGATAATGTCAGTTCTGATGTCCCCATGCCTGATAGAGTTAGATTGGCGGATTATGAATGGCACAGATCTCGTTCAGTTCAGATGTTACTGGGCGCAGACATCTACCCTCAAATCGCTAGCCCTGGTCTAGATAGGAGATGTAGAAATTTGGAACACCCTTTCTTGTTGGGTACAATATTTGGTCATGTAGTGTTAGGTCCGGTCAATGGCGCCAGGCCTCAACAAACCGTTACTTCGTTGTTTTCGTCGCTTAGTTCGGCTTCTTCCGTTCACTCGCCTTTGTCGTCCCTAGATAAAGTCGTCGAGGAATTTTGGAACGTCGAAGAAGTTCCGCCTGCACCAGCTGCAATCACTCCTGAGGATGATCGCGCGGAATCCATTTTTAGAAATTCGTTGTATAGGGAACCATCTGGTCGTTTTGGTGTTGCCCTCCCATTCAAGATTTCGAAACCTGCTTTCGAAAATTCTCTTGAAGTTGCAAATCGTCGTTTTCGTTCGTTGGAAAATCGTTTCGTTGGCCAACCTCTGTTGAAGTTGGACTCTAGTCATCTGACTCCATTAGTTTCTCAATTCGTTGAACAATTAGTAAATCGCTTCGCCCTAGGTTGCTTTGAGCTTCGCAAATGGGCATCCAATCGTGTGAAAGTTTTAGATTCGATTCCTTTAGATCATCGTCAGCCTCAAGCTCTTTCGTTTGATAGTGAATCTTCCGACACTGTCAAAATCCTTGGTCTTCAGTGGCGTTCAGCTTCTGATTCTTTCGCTTTTGTTGTCAATCCTCGTGACGTTTCGTGCACAAAACGCACACTTCTTTCGGAATTAGCTCGTATTTATGACCCTCTTGGATTCCTTGCACCAATTAGTTTCGTCGCAAAGTGTCTCATCCAACAGATTTGGTTGTTAGGTCTTGGTTGGGATGCAGAGCCTCCCAGTTGTATCGTTTCGCAATGGAATCAATTTAAAGTTGAATTACCTCAACTCTCTTCGCTTCGTATCCCTCGTGAGTTGACCCCGGGGGGTGATTTTGGTTCTGATTCGTATCTTTGCACATTGCATGGATTTTGTGATGCGTCTGAACGTGGCTACGCCGCCGTAGTCTACCTTAGTTTTTCGTTTTCCGATCGTAAATCTTGTACTTGTTTAGTTATTGCAAAATCTAAAGTAGCTCCCCTCAAGCAGTTATCCATTCCTCGTTTGGAACTCTGCGCTGCAGCACTCCTGGCTAAATTAGTCAAATTCGTTTTGGACACTTTTCGTGATATTGTCGTTATTGACAAAATTTTCGCATGGACTGATTCTACAATTGTCCTCAGTTGGATTCGTTCGTTACCTAGGCAGTGGAAAGTTTTCGTCAGCAATAGAATAGCTTACATTCATGAACGCATTCCTCCCGGATGTTGGCGTCATGTACCCTCTCAGAAAAATTCTGCTGACTCAGCGTCTCGTGGCTTATTGCCAAGTCAGCTACTTTCGCATCCTTTGTGGTGGTCAGGCCCTGATTTTTTGACTTTATCACCTAATTTCTGGCCTCCAGAGCCAATAAACATTTCGCACAATTTGGAGTTGAAAGATTCGTTTAGTTCTCGTCCCATAGTTTCTTGCCTCATTCAATGTATCGGAGGCCAAGATCATTTCGTACACTCGTTGTTAAAAAATTGTTCGTCGCTACCTAAATTCAAGCCATCGTTGCTTTAATTTTACGGTTTGTCCGTAATGTCAGACACCCTGCTGATCTTCGCTCAGGTTCTTTGTCATTATCGGAACGTCATAGTGCCTTGTTGTTTATAGTAAGAATTGTACAGGAAGAGGTGTTTGGAGACATTTTCGTCAAACTACGCTCTGCGAAGAATTTGCCTCGCTGGGTAGCAAAATTATCCCCTATGGTGGGCGGTGACAACCTGATTCGTGTTGGTGGTCGCTTAGAAAACTCGTCGTTGCCTTATGAATCCAAACATCCTGCCCTTTTACCAAAGTCGCATCGCTTGACTCAACTTATAGTTCGTAATACTCATCAAGAAAACTATCACACTGGCATCAACGCCACGATGTATTTGGTTCTTCAAAATTTTTGGATCGTTTCTGCTCGTCGTTCTATTCGTCGTTATCTGGCCGATTGCAATCGTTGCTTTCGCGTCAACCCCACTACTTATTGTCCTCCTTCGGCACATTTACCTTCCCTTCGGGTAAGCCATCTTAAGGCCTTCAGTGTTGTAGGTTGTGATTTTGCTGGGCCATTTACTATCACCGCAGCTAGATTTCGTGGAGCAAAAACCCTAAAGTCGTATTTGTGTATTTTTGTGTGTTTCGCGACCAAAGCTGTGCACTTAGAAGTCGTTTCGTCGTTATCTACTGATGCCTTCATTGGGTCAGTTAGACGCTTTATAGCTCGTCGTGGACGTTGTGTCCAAATTTTTAGCGATTGTGGTACCAATTTCGTCGGCGCGAATAGAGAATTTAATCGGTTGATGAAAAAATCTGTTGAATCCCAAGCTATCGCGTGGTCCTTTAACCCTCCCTCTGCTCCGCACTTTGGTGGGCTTTGGGAAAGCGGCGTCAAATCGGTAAAAAGACATTTAGTTAGAGTTGTAGGGAACCAAATCCTCACTTTGGAGGAATTTAATACTGTAGTTATAGAGATAGAAGCAATTCTTAATTCGAGACCTTTATGTCCCATTAGTACTGATCCTAATGATTTAGCTAGCTTGACCCCTGGTCATTTTTTAACCTTGGAGCCTTTGTCGTCCCCTCCGGATCCAGACTTATCCCACTTGAAATCCTCGCGTCTAGCTCGTTGGCAAATGGTGCAACACATGCAGCAGTCATTTTGGGCGCGTTGGAAAGCAGAATACTTGCACACTTTGTATCAGAAAAGCCATCGGGCTACTGACAAAAATCTCGTACCGGCCGACATTGGCACCTTAGTTTTGATTAAAGATGAAACCACGCCTCCGTTAAAGTGGAGACTTGGTCGCATTGACAATCTTTTTCCCGGTTCGGATGGAGTCGTTAGAGTTGCCTCCGTTCGTACAATTCGTGGGGTTCTCAAACGCCCTTTAGTAAAATTGTGCGCTTTGCCGTCACAATAATTTTCGTTTATTTGCTTTGTTTAATTTGTTTTATAGTAAATTCGTAGTTAGAATTTGGTGGGCGGTATGTTGCGTCCCCAAACTAGAATAAAATATCCTTTCGTTTTTCCTTTAGTGAAAATCCCCTGTACATAACCGTTTTGCCTTGCCTGTATATATTCCTATTTGTTACGTGTGCGCGCATGAGCCGCAGAAGCGCAATATGTGTACTCGTCGCGCAGAATTCGTCGGATTCTTCGCTTAGAAGCCATCGACTCAACTACGTTGAGAAGTCGCCGTTAACCAATGGCCGATTAGCCTTCGTCGTTCGCATATAGATCTCGATCGATCCCCAACGGGTCAAGATGTCGCCGTGCAGTTCGCAACATCGTTATTAACAAGCAGAACGTCAAAGCACCGCACATCAATTAGAAGATTTCGTTGTAACAAAATCGACACAATTCGACAACTTCGTAGAATAGAGCAATCTTCGCCATTGCAACATCGCCTTCGTTGTTAATGGACTTCGAAACAACACGTAAGTTCCTTTGTTTACATTATCCCTTCGTAACTTTACCATATTCTAGTAGCCGTCGTGCCTACGTCAACCATATTCAATAGAAATTCATTTACTTTGTATTTTTGATAATAAACACGTTTATTTATGTGTCTATATTCTTTCATTCCCAGCATAAACAAGGCCTTGGAAGTAATTCATAATTACAGTCCACTTACAATCAAATTCTTTGTTATCGAAGCCCCCTTGTACGGTACACATCAGGTTTTAATGTTTTGTTAATAAACAAACGTTTCTGTTACTATTTACTGCTAATTACTCCACTCATAAAATGTAACATAATCGAATATGAATATTTAACAAAGAAATCAACTTATGGGCTGTAACAACTTTGGCGACTTACCTTACTTATTGATAAAACAAAACCGTAGACACCTCACATAATGTATCTCATAGTATTTTACACAAGGGAGAGATTAGAAATAAGCTTGAAGATTGGTAACACTTAATTTGCAGGTTTTAATGCATAAGGTCTATATAGCAATACTAACACATTTTGTTAAGTAGGAATCGATTGATCAAAAGATCGATTCGTAACCAGTTCTGCATGCAAAATGTGAGAATTATTTACTTGGTTATCATTTTAAGATAACTTCACTTTTGATATTGTCACCAACTTTTAGATATCAATGTCAATTGTTAAATTGCCAAGTAACCAGCACTCTGCAATAATTTATGGTGCTGTATATGATAATGTGGGAAGGAACTAAATGATGATAATTATACAGTCACTAGGTGCGTAATCTAAGTACACTCACTGATTAAATTGATACTCCTAGGATGTGTCACCTGTAGCAAGATGAATAGCTTCCTAGGAGTTTCTTTCCTTTTTCATTTCTGAATATGTAAGGATATTTTGTGTATGTTGGTTGTCTTGCAACAGTTGAGATGCCTGGTGACCATTACTCTTGCCAATAACTGTACATGTCACGCATATACAAGTTACGCATAACTTGCACTTGTTATAACATTTAGCTATTCTTAGCATTGGTACAATGAGAAAAAAAAATTACTGAAATAATGTAAAACCTATTGGCATTAGAACAAGCAGAGGAAATTATAATGAAACATCAATAAAGCAAACTACTAAACCTGCCAAAAAGAAAAAGCTCAAAGAAATGATTCCTCTATTCAACTCGATTCAACTGAAAAAAATTTGGCTAAAGGTGTGTTGTGCTTATGGGGTTATCAACCTAAACATTAACAGGAAAGTGGTGCTTTGATTAACACAATCAAACAATTGACATGGAAACAATGAAAAAAAATCCGAAGTTTAAAAGAAAAATGGAAACTCTAATGGCCTGTACTAAACAGTTTGGAATTTTCCAGAAGAAATCCAAGACTAACAAAATTTTGTTCAATTTGTGCCTGCCCGTACTTAATTAGCTTACCTCGATCTCTGCTTTAAGTTGAGAAACTTCCAAGTCCGAGTACGAATTATGTAATCCTAAAGAGTCCGCGCCCGCCTCCTGCAGCTTCTTCTCCAAATTTTGCTTTTCGGAAACGACGTTTTCGCGCGCCTCGACGGCCCGTTCGAGTTCGCGCTGCAAATTTTCAAGTGCACTCTCCGCGTGTTGCAAGCCTTCCATATCTTTGTTCATACGCGTCAAGTGACTCTTAAACTTTTTGTTCTGCTGCACCGCATACCACATCCCAATACTGCCGCCGATTATTAAAACAATTAGTGTTAGATCTTTCCAATGCGGCTGGTGATCTGCGAAGAAACGTTTAATTATTGATACAAAAAACGTAAAAATCTGACGTCTAACCACATTCTGAGGAGTCCATGGGAGGTACCACATTATAATGGTCTACACTTCAATTACAAATTGACTAATTAATCGTTTTTTTTAACAAGGTGAATGCAAATGTGGATGCTCGTACAATAACGAAACGTAATAAGAAAAACAATTATAGAAAAGTTATAATGGGCGATTTTAAGAAAAATGTTTAAAATCTATAAAAACAATTATTTACGCATTACATCATATGAGCAATTACTATATAATGAGCAAACTGTCGTCGTAGAGTGATCTTTACCTTTAGGTGGTCCAAATAGCACCACATCCATCGCTTTCAGGGCTATTTTTTGTTTATGAATCGGATCTTTTATTCCAAGGTTATTCAATAACTGCATGTTATTAACGGCTAACCTGTGAAACAATATAACAATTGTACATGAGCCACTACACACGATAATAAATACCTTGGAAGCATGGCTCCATTAATGTTGTATTGAAGAAAGTTATTGACATATTGAGGCAGCTCAACGTTAATGGCAAGCCACTCTGAAGTCTGCTGTGATGTCCAATTGTGGACCTCAGATCGTAACCATGCCTCCCACAGTTCCTTAACAGAGATATGCATATCATCGTTTCGATGAAATGCTTTCTGTCTTCTCTCATATCCTGAATTATATTGAAGTTCTTCGCGTAGGAACTGAAAGTTTACACAACACATAAAGGTACAAATAAGTATGTACTAAAAAATGGTTAGTTCAAAGTCATTGTTTCAGATGAAAGAACAAACGATAGATAAATTATATGATTACATAACGCGAATTTCATAGAAAAATGTAATTATTTATTAATAATCCACTTTTTTTATTTCCTAAATACAAATCGCAAATTAGTTTCCATTATCTTTAATTTTAGGAAAAGGGGAAAACTTCACAAATAAATCATTGTCACATGAGTAAAAAAAATAGTATTTTGGTAGATTTAGTTCTCGAAATTATATGACGCACTGTACAGTTTTCAATTCGACATTCTCACTTCACTGACTACAGCATGCTTTCAACAAAAGCAATGTTATAGCAATTTTGTAACATTGTAATCCCACTATTTTTGCGTAAACACATTCATAATTAAAATTTAACGAAATTCTGCGCAAAAAAATTTCTGGTACACGAAATTTTTACATACAAAAATTTTACATTTGACACAAATAATACTGTGGTGAATGTGATGAATGTCATGTGTTATTTGTGTGGGACCAAACTGATATTACCACATCTTTTATCTCATTATCTCATCCAATTTTAGAAAACCTATAAAAATGCATAGGCGTTAAAAAATTATCCAAAATTTTGGACATTTAGATGAGCCACTATAAAGTGAAATGCGATAGGTAATAGACGACTTAATTGGGTCATTACTCTGTAAAGTACCTGAGGTCCCTTTAAATTTAAAGGATGGATGAAACAGCTAAACAATCCAAGTAAGTACGAATTTCTCACAATCCATCCGTGGAAAAATTGCATTTTTTTTTAAATAACTAAACAACACAAAATAGCATTAATTTCCAGCTAGCAAAACCGTGTCCCGCTTGTACATAAATAAAGGTCATCAATGATGGTTGGACACCTATCCTGATCAAATGAACCACTGAAATAATAGTTGAATAAATTATCCAAAATAATTGACCTCTTACAAAAAAATAGAAAAATGCCAACCAGCCAGTAAGCCATGCTTGGTCTAGTGAAGTAAATGTTGGCTATGACGAAGACTGAATAGGCATATACTAATCCTGATTGGTAGAGCATCCTCACCAAACCCCGCCCACGCAAAAGCAATACTAAACAAGTAATACAGCCATTACACTAAGTGTCACACGTACTTAAAGAACCTTCGAAGCATATTTAGCGTGTATTTGACATATTTTGCGAAATTTAACAAGTAATATAATCATAAACGATTTACTCGCATTTCAATCAGCGATTATAGAGCGTCCGCGTGTAAACTATATATATTCGAAGGTAAATTTTTTCCCACTACATCTAAACATGCTATGATATGACAATGTTTCATATTCATTAGTGCAATTTAGTTACCTTATTTGTTTTCCTCCGAAGTATTGGCTCATATTATTTTGGTTATGTTTTGAACTGATTAGGTCAATAGAAATTTAGTTATTTGTGCATCGTAAAGTATTTTTCTGGAATTAACGTCACGTTTATGCTTCTACACAGATTGTTGTAAAGGCAATCGTAGTCGATTAAAATCTTGCATTTGCTAGTGTGAAGTCATTCGAATTACTGATTTTTTTACGCAATATTTTATGTGCAGCGCGATTCACTACTCCTTTTATTTGTTTGATGTGTTATTGTCTGTTACAGATTTGCAGAACGCGCCCTTCTGAATTCAGACGGCCGCTATGACCAGAATTCAAAGGTAAATTTGGTTATTTTTCCTAACGTTTAATTACATACTGGGTTTCGATACAACCGAATTGTAATTATTATATTTGCTTGATATTCACTTAACGATTATAGGTCCGTTGTTTTCAGCAGAAGCCTGTATTGACAGTAATATTTTTGCACTCCTTCCGTTCTAAATCGCGTTTTACCAATAAAACACGAACGACGGGAACCATCCAACGATGTGTCACAAGTATGGGGTTGCCATTTAGCATTTTTGAAGAGGGGGGCTGGGGGGTTAAGAGGGGTGGGGGGTTGTCACTCATAACGTCATTCTGGTTCACCCTCGATACCCCCGAAACGGTTTTGCGCGATTTTCAATATCTTCTTTAGTTTGGAAAATATGGCCGACTGCAAGTTTTAAAATTGACACCCTGTATATTGATCTCTGGCGATTGGATTAATATTTTGGGGATTCCGAAGTGATTAGTGGGCAGGGTTCACCTATAACTACTATAGTGAGGATATAATTTTATCGTTCGGCTGGAATTTGTATACGGCAAATTCCATCAACAATTGCTGCTTCATATACAAGTAGCCCTTTTATTGAAGAGGTATGTAATTTCAGGTTATCAACGAAGGGGGGGGGGGGTTACCTTTGAGTTCTTTTAGGGTTTTAATTTTAAGTACCGGTGTAAATTCCGTTTGCGTTACATTACATTCGATTTTTGTTCGGCGTACGAGTTTAGTAACCTTAGATTAGGCTCACCATCATATCTTTCCACCTGCTGATAAGGAGCGGCCATTTTGATGTGAAATGGGTCAGGTCATGAAGGAGATTCAATATCGAGGATCGATCGTCCATAAGGAACAACATGCGTAACGCTTTAGCATCTTAGTGGATAACTATTTTGCCCCTTCAGAGTGGTATGCTCGAGGGTATGCTATTACATTTAAGCAATTTGTTACTACCTATTCCGTATCTTTGCCATCTCGGTTAAGTTATGATCGAGTTTGACACGTGAATGTTGTTGAAGACTTGTGTATACCGTACCTGGTATAGAAGCAGATTACGAGTAGAAACCCTTCAGACATCAACTATATAAGAATATACCGAGGCTTGCGGCTTGGAAGGTTTTCTTTTGATTGAGGGGTTTGGTTAATTTTGGAATTTTTCAATTGCACATTTAATATACTAAGAGTTTGGAGTAATGTATAATAATTTTGAATATTTGGAGAATATTTTGTATTCATGTGATATGCTACCAATTGTGGAGACAATTTTACTTTGTGTTGATATTTGAGAATATACCAGTATTTCATACGAGGAGAGTTAAGATAGAACTTGAGTGGCGCTCAACCCCATTGGTAAGTGCAACGAAGTTAAGAAAATCATATGCCCACAACGAATTACTGCTGTGGAAGATCTGAAGTTCTTATTATGTTTTCCAAAGCTCAGCTAGTTGGCCTTTTATGCAGCGGGTTTGAGTCCAAGCAGCGCCAAGTCTGCCAACCGTTATTATGCCTGGTGCACGGTAAGTAGGAACATAGGGATATTTTATTAAGCTTTTGGTATACCCGCAAATTTTTAAACAAATTTCGACATTTCTGTTATTAGTAGCAATAGCCATGACTTTTGTTGTTTTATGAATTGCAAAGTCCTCAATAAACTAGTTTTTATTTTCAATACTTCTCATGTGTTTATTTATTTACATTATTTATTTGCAGGTTGTAAATATCTCATTTTGTTATTGAAAGTAGCGAAAATTAAATCCTGTCATTAGTAGCATTTATAGGCTATCACGTGGCACACGTCTGACAATACTTGCAGAAAGTTTGAGGACACTGCTATAGAAACATTAAACACATTCTGCTTTTGAGTCATTCACCAATCACTACTGAAAACGATTGACCGAACCACTGGCACTAAATGAAAAATTATATCATTGACTGCTATTACCCCCAAAACCCAGATCTTAAAAGAGAGGTTGAGATTAGCCTTGACCGAGGCCTTGACAGACATTAAACAAATTAAAACCTCCAGCCAGTGGCGATCTAATTAAAGGCGCTAGCACTTTCAAGTCTTACATTTCATCCCATTAAATGAGTTGAATGAACGTAATTTGAAAGATCCATTCATTCTGACCCAAGTTTTTTATTTTTGATTTCGATGTTTATCAAGAAATGCTACAAAATGTAAGAGTGCAGTACAATCTCAACAGTATATTGGACTAGTGTTTTCACATGAATTATTCCAGTTAAACCCAATAAAACAAATTATTTTAATTTTCAAATCTGACACATAGCAAGTCTACATTGAGTAAGTAGCTACATCCGAAAGACAAAACGAACGCAGCAGAATCAGTAAGCTGTTTTTAATAGCCCAATAAAAATAACCTGTTTCAATTCAAATTGTCTTCTGTGTTTATTTAATTTTATGAATGAACCGATATCGTAAAGATAACATTTTGTAAATAGTAATAACATTGTTAATTAATTAATTGTCTGGTTTTATCGCGGGTTTTATCGAAATTTCCTTTCTTCATTACCGATATGTTGTTCTGGCATTACAATCCTTGATGATCTTTTTATTAGCGAAATAATAATATAGTCGCTATTAAAGATGGAACTCTCACGCTCAAACCGTTTGAGATATAACCATGACAATTATAACGTTTCCTTTTCAAATGATGTAAAAAAATTTTGGTTTTTGAGTGCCACCGCCATCTTGAATTTTATTAAATAGCAACATAGGTCATGTAAGTCGTCATTAGAACGCTTTTTTTTCTTTTTCTTACTACATTCATGGTCTATATTTCACAAAATTTAGATTTATTTCTCACTTAATACAATAGTTAGAAAGAGAAAATAAAATAAGCCTTCTAATGACGCATCACATGACCTAAGTATATGCCATTTAAAAAAATTCAAGATGGCGGCCGCACTCAAAAACCATGTGTCAAAAAAATTCTTTTAAGTTCAAAATATGTAAAATACTATACATATGGTTCAATTGGTTGATCAGCATAGCATAGCATAGAATTACTCATTAAGTTCATCATATGGTTAACACTCAGGTTAACATCAAACCATATATTTATAGCAGAGCACATGAGTACATTCTTCTTAGGTATTTAAATTATTAAATGATAGTCAATTACTACAAACGGACAACTACCACTAAAGCTTTGCCATCCAAGTTGCCATAGCAGCATCAGTGAGTGTTACTTACGCGTCAGTGCTCCTAACCTAATATCTTGAGAAAAGGGTGCAAATCTCGATTATACCCTCCAAGGTAGTCGATTAGCAGAATACCTTTGCATCCCAGAAAACAAATGCTATCACCTCCCCGGGCCACGCCACCGTCTTCCGCCCTCGTATCAGATCTAACGCAAAGTGGGGTGTATATGTTTACTGGACTAAACTGCAACAAACATCCAACTCTGAGCGAATAGGTCAACTAGTGCTCTCAGACAATGTTGCCAGATCTATCTATGAAGTCCATACTCATAGAGCGCAAAACCTAAACGTGACCATATGCACGCAAGTGTCTATAACTCATTTTACCATTTAAATTCAGAATTTTTATAATCTTCTCCTTCTACTTTTACAGTTGTAAAATATTTAATTAGTCAAGATTATAATCGATCAAAGAAATTTATAAAAACGTTTCGCTCATTAAAAAGTAAAACATTGGTATAAATCTGCCACCGACTAACATCAACTTGGGAATAATCACATAAACACAATAGTTAATTAGACAGACCCGTAAAAAGTTTGAACTTGACTGTTACGAGAATTAGGAAACATATTAAAAACAAAAAAGTTGTGTAGTAATAACGATCAAGGATTTTTAAGCTTTTGCGAATGCATAAACTATGGAAGTTTGGCATTGCCGTTACAGTGCAATACTGACACTTTTTGTGCTTGCTGATGTGATTTAGGTGCACATCTGTAATACTGCTATGGAGAAGTGGCTGCTCTATCTGAATTCTCAGGATCGAGAAAAAATAGAGCTAGGAGAACAGGGTACCAGTGGAGCATCACCTTACGTTTGTGCATTTGTGTAAAAACTGTGTGTATGACAATTAGATTGTGACAGATTTTATTTTTATTTTTATAAATTAATGTACTGAAGCATTACTGATATATACAGTGTACACTGGTAACTTTGTTACTATTTGAACTACAACATTTAGTAAATATGCGTCATTTTTTGTCAGAAATGCAATGATAAAATCACAAAACAATTGAACAATAAGTTATAAAGGTATTTATCAAAACCTTTCTATTGAAATGCTTCTGTACATTTCTACATGTTTTGACAGAATTCATTTAACATTTTTTTAAGAATTTCGGATTTCTTGTTTGTTTCAAGCGACATCTTTGTAATCGTGGCTACACTAAAATGACACTATTTAGTTCCTATAATTGACACATCTCCAATTTCTATCCAAAAAGCGTATAAATCTCATTTAATACTAGTCGCTGCGATCCCAAAGTGTGCATTTCACTTCACCTTATCACTGTGAAGATATTAAAATAAATATTGTTGCTTTTTGGACAAACAAAAAGCATATGTCGTTTAACATTGAATTTCGATTTATCGATTATTTTGTTATCGATTTGCGTATAAATCCGTTAATACTTAAACCAAACCTTCCTTTTTTGTATACAATATTCAAAAACTTTCTACTCTTTTGTAAAAAACCTATTTGTATGCTTAAAATTTAGTTATATTCTACTCTTTCGCCACCTATCGGCATAAACAGCCCAAACATGTCACATTTAAAATGTCTACCCCTTTCAACCATGTATAAAGGTAGTAGTCTAAGGGTGGGGCAGTTGAAAACAATGTTTTTACAAAAAAACGAGCGACTTCATAATTTTTTTTTCATTCTGCACACATGTATTTCATCAGCACATGTATAATGGTTTGGCCAGTGAAATACCCCTCGACCAGAACCTACCATAATAGAAAATACCTTTCCCAATGTAGACTGGATCAAAGGCCAACTAAATTGTTGTGATCGTAAATCAAGCATTTGTCTATCAATTTTTCTCAAAAAACCAATATACTCAAAAGAGATGTTTGAGTATGTTTTGGACCCTGCTGTGTTCAAATGACAAATCAAGTTAAATAAGCATCAAATATGAGGTCCACCCCTGGGTCTAGTATTCTATAAAAACAGATATTCAACTTTGGTCAATTTTTGAGAGTAGCTTCCAAATGAAATGTTTTATCCTAGGTCTTGCCTACCACCCAATTTTTGTTGATAATAATGCCACCTTACACAACAAATTTCCAAATTCATGCCCACCTTGTGTAGCCTTACAAATAAACAAAAACATTGAATCAGATGAATCATATTACCATTTAGCTCCCTTTGGTGGTAGATATCAAGGTTTATAGTTTAGTGGTGTTTTTCCCAGACCATGAAATTAATACGTACGCAGCATTGTATTTAATACATTAATTAATTAAGTTAATTGTTACTATTGCTTTATATGAGTTTAAATGACATTTATGTCAACGCCCGCATGTGGATACAGAGTCTTCCAAAGGGACAAGATTTTACTACTAGGCTTTGGTTATGTAAATGAGTAGCTGTCCAATGTGCACCTAGTGGTCTAAGAGCTCCGTTTTGTTGAAACATTTAACATTCAAAATTTGAATGGCCCCCTATGATCGAGCAATTAAGAACAGATGAAAAATAAGAACTGAGCAATACAAAAAATATGTCCAGAAATGAGACTAAGAGAGTTCACTAGAGAATAAAGAAAGAAATACATCATGAGAACTGAAACTTTGCATTTTGGTCTTTATTACAGAAGAAGGTTACGGTATCACCTACATAATCAGAATCTTGTTTTTCCGACAAACAGTTCTAGAAAATTACCTCTACACCTTTTTTCATACAGAATCTCATTAAGCATCACAGTAATTCAAATTTATTCCCGCAAGGTACTGAAGTTCAAGGTATTTTATAGTGTCGACGAATACATGTACTAAAATGAATTGAGATTACGAAATGCGCTTCGAAGAGCAAACAAATATAATTACACACTAAATAGATGATGTCACTTCCGAAATTAAAGCAAATTGCTGAAATTCCTAGCACAATATTTAATTAATAAGAACCTAAGACGCCTTTGTTTCACACTTCATATTATATGAAGTGATCCAATTTTAATTTCCGTGACTTTATACAAAATTTACCTGGCTAAGGTACTTACGTCATCCGTTTCAGTGAGATCTACATTTCCATTGCGATCATCATCTAATTGGTGATGCAAAGCTTGGATTGCCTCGAGGCCCAATTTGTCTTGCGTATCCATGCCGAAACACGAAAGATCATCGCTACTGCAGGTCTCCTGCGGTAAATCTACAAAAAACGACTTAGAACGTGTGACAGTTTCGAAATCGTACTTACTTTCATTTAAAACGGCCTTAGAAATTGTTTGGCTAAGTACAGAATAAGTACTCTTTAAGTTTTCTTTCACATTTGGATTACTATTCCCATCAGATCCAACTTTTTGAGCAGATTCAACGTCGAAACTATCACCATTGCACCAGTAAAATATAAACACTAACCACAACGTTAATTTTCTAATATACATACTAATTATAGTTGGTTGTCTTAAAAAATAGATAAATAAATAAAAGAATTAATTAGAGTACGTTTAAGATCATCATTTCTTATTTATTTTTGCTTTTGACATTTCACAGCCTTCATGATTTCAAGGTTGAAGTCGTGTTTAGATAAAAATGGCAGCGCCGACGGAAATAGTTGGCAAACGTGCCACATTTCAAATTTCTTCAGGAAATCACCCCACGCACTGTCTGATCATCTGATGCTATATCTAAATACAATATAATATTCTTCCTTTATAATGAATTTGTAATCAAATTAAGATTTCATTAGCGTTACGGGAATGGAACTTGGCGATATACAGGTCCGGATTCTGGATTTCGAGTGGTGTGTGACCTTACGTCCTTACACGCGCATATGGGCCCACCTTTTGGGCCCTTGTGCTGTCTCCATGATTAGAGTCATCCGCCCCCAGTGTCACTCAAGTCACCGCACGCTTGAGGCAAACTTGAAGACACAATGCTAATCTCTTCGCAAAAATTCTCGATAGATTTTTCCTTGATAACCCTGTACAAAATCGTACCAAACGACGAGATGGTCCTCTGACGGCCTCTCGCTCGCTTGGCGGCAGTCTAAAATCAAGTCCAATTTAGTCTTGTGTTTTGCATTGGTATCTGGGTTATTATTGTAGATCATTTAACATCAGTAGATGGATTCTGCAAGTGTCGAGAGAGCCCACAAAACGGTTGTTTTCAGGCCATTTATCCTGGCTAGTTTGTGGTTTTTTCATTGCCTTTCGGTCCAGCGTGCCCTCACGCACAGACGGACAGGCCTTTGAAATCGATATACGTTTACTATAGCCGAGCGTGCATTAAATCATCTTTTAGTTAAAAAGTTATTGATCAGAAAAAATAATCATATAAATCACTTCTTTTGGGGCGGGTCGAGTCATTAGCGTATCCAGAATGTCGTCGAGGGGGGAGATATTCGCGCCGAGCAGGTTATTTGAATCATTCTTGAAAATTAAATTTTAGTGCTTCTGGGAATTTGCTTGATTTGTAAGTATACTCACTAATCTGGAAGGAGGAATATGCATAGGAACTTAGTTTAGAACGAAAGGATATCTCCAGTTTGTGAAGATTATTTTAGTATTGTCAAAGAATTTATTTTGAATAGAATATATAAATATAATATCAAACTCAAACAAAACATATTTTCGTATCATATTAGATATGAAGTAATATAATAAAGTACTTAATAAATATATAAAGAAGTAAATATGAAGTTAGACAGACAGAGTGGAAGTTTCCTTTTTTTGAGAGCAAGTTCATCCAACTCTTTCTCAATAATTACAGCAATATGCCTGTGAATATTCAACAAAGCTAGATCATTGAGGCGATTTTCGCTGATGGTATTTCTCAAATAAGTTTTGAGCCGTCTCAGGGTAGAAAATTATCTCTCACTGGTGGCAGTTGTCACAGGTAAGGTAACTAATATTCTTAGTAAGATATTCACTGTTGGGAATATTTCTGGATTGCAAATTTTCATTGCGTCCAGAGAATTTTTTGGAGAACTGTGCGAGGAAGAAATATATTACCCCCGCAAAGTTTCATTTCACAAACTGCTGCTTCCCCATCGATATCCAAGATATCCCCGACTTGTCGCGTAGCATCATTGCTGTTTTTGTGGGTGCCCCGCAATATGCAAGTGCCGAGACGAGAGCGCATCACCCAAAGGGGGGGGGGGGGGTTTGAACCACCAAACATAAATATAGCTATTTTGACATTTTTTGAGTAAAGATATTTTGCCACCAAGAATACGCATGTAGGTATTGGTCAACGAGCAATTAAGTTTGATTTTTTTCCCAAGAAAAATGATGCATAAATTTCGATTTTGACATCTTTTCACTAATTAATATTCTATATGTCTGATGTGAATGCTCCCATACGGGCCACACTGTTTCCAGTCCATTACATCTCTCAATTTTAGACGTCAGGAGCTAATCCGGCTCAATCAAGGAACCTGGCCTCGGAATGCAGTGTCGTTGAAAAATATGAAAGCACAATAATTGAAAATAAACAGTTTGGCTTTCCTACTGCCTTTTGCAGTGGAGACATTCGGACCATGTTGTGGGGAAAAGTGTTGAGCAGTTTTGACTTGAAAAGTTAAACTATTTATTTTATTTTTCTGTAAAAGCATTGACTGACTAATACCCCCCCATATTAGTCAATGCTAAAAGTAAGCATCAGAGTGAAAATGTTAATTACAAAAAAGACGTGTCTTGGTGCGAGATCTACAAAAAAGGCTTCTACACTTTTTACGCCCGGTTAAAAATAAAGACGCTAGAGCGCATTTTCTAAATGTTATACTATATCAATAGTTCCTCTATCCTATGACCAAAGATAATTGCAATGACTATTAAAAGTAGTCGGAAAGTCAAGTCAGGAGTTTACCTGACAACTAGTTCCAATACATCACCTAACATTTGTCATTTTTAGCGCATTCCCGCAAAAACAAAATAAAATGCGCTATTTGACCACTTTGTATCCGTTTTAAGAGCTATTGGCTATATTGCTGTTTGTCTTTATTAGAAGCATCTTTGGTTAAAAATTAAAAAAAAGAATAAGAAATTTCACATTGCGCAGGTGCAAATTATTAGTCAAGATTTTTGCACTAAAAAAATTCTATATACGGTAAGGTTCTTTATCTGCAAAAAGGCAATTAAGAATAAGAAAATGTAAATGGCTCTACGCGAAAAAAATCCACAATCATGCTCAGAAAACTGCTGCTGCACAAGAAATTGCAGAAAGCACAAAGCGTTCACTACCCATAATCAATGAAGGCGGTTTTAAGAACACCGAAACATCGACCTTACAGTCCCTGTTTATATAGCTATTATCTCTTTCCAACTCAAAAAAAATTTAAGTGAGTGTGTCGATTTTTATATCAAATGATTTGATGAATTTTGCAGAATTTCCACAAAATGGTTATTTGTAGTGTAAGTGTGCAGATCGGGACGAAGGTGCACTTTTATGAGTGCATCTTGCATCTTAATACTTTATATCGACACTATGACCGAAACAGAACGAAGGGGGTGACACCTGGAATTCTTTTTGCCGCCAAGAATCGCACAGCGTAGCGCAAAAAATTAGGGTCTTAAAAGTGGCGCAGGTTATTATTAAGTAGGTAGGTACTGTAGAGCTTCAATGCCAGAAGCGAACGGTCACCTCTAATAGTCAAATGAGGCAAAGTATGAAGAAAGGCCTCAATCACATAACCTCTGAGAGTCATTCACACGTTACTGTGGTCCTTTAGATAGAGTCAGAACTTTTTATACCACCAAGACACAGACCCACAAGCTAAACAAAGTAGGTTTAAGATGAGAAGGAAATAAAACCTTATTGAACACTTTTAGCTTTTTAATTTACCGATTATGAAAAAACAAAAATAATGCAGAGAAGGGGGGGGGGCGATGTGTTTAGGCTTGGGGCGGACCACGTACTAGGTACATTTTTAAGCATGCAAATAGTACAACTCATACGTCCTACTCGCTACTCCAAAATAGCCTATTATAAAATAGAGTTGGTAAGACCCTAATAAATAAGGGGGCTCAAGCAAATTTTATTATCTAATCAATGTCGCATTGCACACATTGTATAAATATTTGTATTATTTAGCACTTTGGAATGCTCATTCCGAAGGGTTTTACCGTTTGTATTTTTCGGAGTAACATCTAAAAATGAATCGCTTAGTTAAACGTTACGATGGCGTAGTCGCATTTACCAAATTATTTCGACTAATTTCCATATCTTTCTTTTTGCGGTTTAACGCAGAACTCGATAACTTTTTATAAACAGGGTTAGGTCCGTATCGACTTTCTCTCTTGCTATGCGCTAAAATTTTCTTCATTAAAATGTCATTTCGACGTTCGATTTCGCGCGTTTGTTCCATCGAAAAGGTTTTGTTTTGAATCTTCGGTCCGCATGATTTTTTTAATGCGTCTGTGTGTTGTAGATCAGAATTGATCGACAATGAATGAGTGGAACTTGAGTTTTCAAAGTCATTACTGTTTTGCTCATCATCTAAAATTACATTTTCGACTGCCGTGTCATTATTAGTCTCTGACATTTTTCTTCTTAAAAAACTTGTAAAAGAAGAATAGAAAAATTTGTTGTGTGAACCTTAAAATACTTTATTTATTTACATCACTATGGGAACGCTATACATTTTTTTGTATTGTGTCATCCTTTAGATATATTGATCTTGCTCAAAATTCTTACAATGGCAAGCACGAGCATACATCAGACATTTACTTACTCCCCCATTTTAAGCCATTAGATTCAATTTAATAAATACACTACACTATTCCATCATTTCTCCCCGGATAAATTGTGTACAAAGTAATCATTCGTCTTTTTAAAATAATCCTTACATTTCACTTTTAGCGGTGACCTTGAAAAGTAGAGGCGCGCAGTAACCATATCAAATCAAAGCAATATACTTGGGTTTACTAGCAATATATTAAATATTTCAATAAGCATCTGGTTTTTCTTTTCTCTAAAAAACATTTCCAAATTTCTCACACAGTATCATATAAAATACAGACTTTACACGTGTAATACACAAGAATGTAAATATGGTACAAAAATTACAATGATATGTTAAAAATATATATACGATAGGATAGTACAGATTATGCGAAATACTATAGGATAAGGCACTTGATAATTCAATAAATGTTAAAGCTGGTCAGAAATCGTAGTCTAAATTATTTCTGCTTATCGGACGACTAAGCGGACGAGAAGTAAGTGGTCGACTGAAAACAAAATGAAATCAAGAACTCTTCACAATTATATACAAAGGGAGAGACAGGTACTTACCTCTTAGGTCCGGGAATTTTAGAAACTGAAGGGCGAGGAATACTGGATATTGGTCTGGGTAAGCCACTAGCTTTTATCTGTGGTTTAGCGTTACTACTACTAAAGGCGGCCGGTTTTACCTGATCACGCAATGTGGGCGCCACCTACAATGTAAAGACATTGAAAGTAAAACTGAACACCTCAAGATTTCTACATACCTCGGCAGTTTTTGTATTAACGTCCAAATTATTAGGAATATTTGGCCTTTTCATTCCTCGTGAATCCGATTGATACATGTTGTTTGCATCTGTACATGGAAGATTTAGTAACACGGGCTTAAGTTGCGTGTATGAACCTTTAAGGTTAGCACTCATGGTCTTAAGATTCGTTGTTGATCCTTTATTGCTAGCGTACGAAGCACCTTTAGCAGATACTCCCAAAGGTTTGAGGTTTCCACAGGAACCCTTCAACGTTGTGCCTACAGTCTTGAGGTTTGAATAAGAACCTTTAGTGTCGGGAATTTTGTTCATGGATTTCAATCCATTTAAACTTTTTGGTTCGATTTTTAGAGGTTCAGTTTTAAGTTCAAATCTTCGATGTGGAGCGTCTACGCTTGAACTGGAGTCTGATGCAGAAATGTTTGATTTGACTGTTTTGTACTCATCATTGGATGATGAATGTTCGGAATCGGACGTGTTGAGTCTGTCCCTAGGAACGGGCGACATCATACTGTGCTCATGCTCCCAGAGCTTACTGATTATTTTGCTTGTGGGTTTTGGTGTTGACATTGCATGCAAACCTAAAACATTTGATTTGATTTGATCATGCGATAGATAATTTGTATTTTCGAAATAGAGAAAATTTTTTTTGAGTTTTGGCATTATATGTTACAAACCAGATAACCCATCATATAGCAAAAAATTTGCTGTGACTAGCATAGATACCATCCGCATACCTGCGCATGCGCGATTCTGCCTTTTTATGTCTAAGAATATGTGTACCAAATTTGGTTCCATTCGGGTTCAGCCATTTAGCTGGAAATGAGAGTACAAATGGACCAACATCATAGGGATGTGGAGTCTAACCCAGGTGGAGGTCTCTTTATTATAAGAGGGACCACTAACTGAACCCTAGAACTTGCATTGATGTCAAAAGACGAATCAAGTCTTATTTAATGGCTGATTTCTGTTTCACGGATCTTGTGGCTCCAAAACTTCAGCTGAAAGCTGGTACGGAGACTTGGTGGTCTGCTTGGTCTATCTGCCGTACAACTCCACCTACGAGGCAGTTGACCGAGTTGATAGAATACTGTTGAAATGATGGGCTCCCTCTTGTGGCTGTGATGCTACCGCACACCATGCTGCGTGGGGCGGCATGAACTTGAGAGACGCCCCCCTTTTTGAAGGACCTGATTTGAATGTTTTAAATCAGGAAGTGTGATAATTCATTGTTTGTATATGTCGTACATCGTTGTATTTCTAATAAAAAATGATCCTCAATACAGTGTGTACTTTTTTACGGAATATAGAAAAAAGTAAAGTCGATGATGATTCCTACGAAACGAAACGGTGTACCTATTGAAATCACAAAATGGTGTCTTGTAGAGTTCAAAAAGGGACAATGAGGAAATGATTTTATTATTTTGTATCGGTTCAAATAACATCAGAAAAAATAAAAACGAAAATAGCAAATTTTGGTTTTTCTGGCAAATCTTCGGAAGTAGTCACAATTTTCTTGTTTTCTATAAAGTATGTAACAGACATGTATATTATATAATTTATTGTTATATTGCTTCTTTTGTAATTTGTATGTATATGTGTTCCACATCAATTATTCACGTGATCATTTCTATGTCAATTACTTTGATCACATGCAATACATTATTATTATTATTATTAGGTCCATTTTTTTCTATATATTAAAGTAAAGGGCGTTTCCATAAGAATGTGTCCAATTTGGACCTTCAGAAATTAATCTTAATGATCAAGAATTATTATTACTTCACAATTTTAAACAATTAAATTAATAAAGACCAAATGCTAAGTGTGTATGAAGTGCATTTATCATTTTATTTTTTAAATGTTTATTAAATATTAGCAATAAAAACAATATTGTTGCAAGTTTATTGCAGAGCGTACCACAAACATTTAAAAGTTTATTGTAAAATTAAAATTGTAGAAAGAGTACACAAAAAATAAAAATGATTAAAAAATTGTGACAATTAAAGGTGAAAAAAATAAATAAACTGAAACACTAATATTTTTTTAATTTCTAGTAATCTGCGCCTAGTGCTTTCTTTTGTGTTTGTTATTTAATACCTTGCATAAATTTTAAGAAATTTTGTTTTCAATCTCTTCTTTCCTAAATCTAATACTCTTAGGTACTAATTTTTTTTGTGAAATTCGTGGTACAGACTGGTTTCGACAATCCGAGGGAATTGGGGATTTTTGTATAGTCAGATTAAATGGAAACCTTGAAGCGCGATCCATGCCCTGTAGCAAGACAATAAGGCACTGACTATTTTTAGAACTAGGCCTATAATCAGAGCCTAACTGTCATTGACCGTCAACACGTCACCTGCTGGCTGGAGGGAGTACCACAGGATATTGTAGACGCAAGGCGATTACATTAAAATAAAATAAGGTTTTAAGTTGCGTATTAGAAGGTCGCGCACGTACGAATGTTTGATTATTAATTAGTAACCAGGTGTCAAATTCTTGACAGAATAGCTTTCTAGCTGAAACCAAAAATTGCCAACATGTTTTTTTACGCATGCATTTTGTTTGCTTTTATTAGAGGGACCTACCATCCAAATTTCGTTAAAATTGCTCCATAAATAAGAAAGTTGGATGTTGCACATGCGCAACTCGATTTTTTGCGCATGAATTTTGTTTGCTTTTATTAAAGGGACTTACCATAGAAATTTCGTTTAAATTGCTTCAGAAACAAGATCGTTGCGTTTTGCACATATGCAACACAATTTTTTGACTTTGACAATTTTTTTCTCCGTTTTTTGATAATATAACCCGGCCCAATTTTTTGTAGGTTGTACACAGGAAAATAAGGTCTTCCAAATAATAGAATAAAAATTTTAGGTTGCTATTTGAAAAAAAAAGTTCGATGCCGTTACGGCGCTCCAAAATTTCTTTTCAAAAATCCGGCCCGTTATTTTTCTGTTCGGTATGCCTAAAACATATGTATGTATATACAAAATTTCAACAAAATCCGTCGAGCCGTTTTCTCAGAAAATTGCCAACAAACGTACGTACGTACGTACATACAGACGGGAAAAAATTTTATTCTTTAAAAGTTGCTTAAAATGGTCTAAAACGTCGACATTTGATGAAATTTTGAAATGTTCAAAAAACGGCTATCGCAATAGCTACCTAGCACATGCTAGGAAGCTAAAAATTCTGGATTTAACGCGAAAAAGGTTTAGCAATAATGACCTACCTGTAGGAGTGTAGAAACATCATTACGAATTAATTTTTTAAATTAGAGAAATTGGAGACATTCAAAATCCAACATTTATCTTGCAGATAACCAAAAAATTTAAATCAAGTGTGATATTTTATTATTGCAAATGGTAGACAACAGTTTAACGACCATCTAGGGCTTATGGCCGTTTGCACCAACAAATTTAAGTGGAGCTTAGCTTAAGTGTAGCTTAAAATCCATGGCAACAATTATTGAGACAATGGTTGCCATGGATTTTAAGCTACGCTTAAGCTAAGCTCCACTTAAATTTGTCGGTGCAAACGGCCATTTAGACCACTGTTTAGCAGCAAACCGTTATATATTTTACTTTTTTTTGTAATTACCTTTTCTTTTTTTGTACGTAACGTCATTTGTGGAAATGAATTAAATTTCATTTTTGTATCTACTTTTCTTGTTCGTAAAAGGACCACTTTCTAGTTTTCCAATTTTTTAAGTTTCAGAATTCTGAAAATGGAAATCAATGGTATAGACCTTAGAGATTTAGACTACGGAAGAGGGGACTGATACTATCCTATCAAAGGCAATGCTGCGTGTTGAAGCACATTTTCGTGTGGCGGCCATATTCTTGGAGGGAAAATAGTTTGTTTACAATTTTACATCATAGACAAGGAAAGAGAGGAGAATCTTTGATTATATACTACTGGATAGCGCATTCGTAATGATAGAAGAGTACAACCCGTGTTCCAATTTGTGCAATGCAGATAGCTATAATTTTTCAGTGAAAAGAAATGAGATAAGAGAAGTTTGGTACCAAATTGAATTGCGCATGTCATGCGTTAATAAACCAGAAACATACACCTTAAGTGAATGCGCTATCCAGCCGTATATAATCAAAGCTTTAGATCTTGTTTACTCAGCCAGCTGTTAACATTTTTCAGCAGTCATGTTATTGGTGGGCAATCAAATTATTGGTCCACTTTACGACCATCGTTTATCACTCCACCCTCTTTCCTTCTGTAAGGTATAAACAGATGCCAAATCATGTTCTCTACAAAAAAAACTAGATAACTAGGCTTTGTCTGGGAAGTGAATAATCGGACATTGAAAAATTAACATTGTACCATTAGTACGCAAAAAGTTAAAAAATTGGTGTTAGAAACAAGGGTTATATGTACTTCTTGTGTTTCTTTAGAACCAGTCGCCACTGAATATAACCTCGGCATTACTTAAGGTATGATATGTGTGTAGATATAATATCAATCACGTTTGGTATAATTACTCTCCATGACACCATACACTCTTAAATAGATTTTGTCTCCATATGAAATTTTTCTAGACAATATACAGGGTGGTGACTTGCGTAACGCATTATAGGGATTTCAATGTAAAATTCCTAACATGCGATTATTGGCTCCCTAAATTATTTTAGAGCAAAAATGTATTAAGGTTTTTTGTAGAAAAAATTTTTTTACGCCAATCAACCGTATTAGTTTTCAATTTTTTTGCATAATAAAGAGGGAAAATTGGAAAAATAAAACCCGCATCTTTTTCAATAATCTGTAAATCCCTTAGATGCGTTACGCAACTTGCGTAACGCAAGTCACCACCCTGTATACAAGTTATAATTTTCAGTTTTGGATCAGTGTGCCTTTAGGTAGGCTTACACTAAAATACTTACTCTGTTCTTGTTGAAGCACTATAGCATCCACCTCAGCCATGTTCAACATTTTATTTGAATCTCTACTACTACTCGATAAACTGCTTAAATAATCAAGACTGTCTGATGAACCAACTGAATGCCCAAAAGAATTCCGCTTCTTTTCAATTCCTTGGCTCGAGACAAGGTCACTATGCTTCTCAATGATGTAACTTCTTCGCCGAGGGCTCGTAAATCTGTTAGAATCATTTGTATACGTTACAGTGGAGTTTAGATTATCATTGCTTCGACATAGGGGTAACTTTTCGTACGTTTCGTTCGCCTTTGAATGGGGACTTTTTCGATATGTGCCATTTAAATTATGTATAACGCTAGCTATAAAGAGACCATTAAACACCGTTTAAATACAAGGCAGCTTACCATTATTACACACATCAATTGAGCTAATATCACTGGACGATTCCTTTACGTATGTATCACCTAGTGTAGAATTATCAGACTTATCGCCGGCAGCAAATGTTTCATTGAGCGAAAACTCTCTACTGCCCACAACACTCTTCTTGTAAATGCCGTTTAAAGTCCCTCCAGAATGTTGCTTTATAAAACTATCGGGATTATCTAAGTTAATACTACTACAGCTATCTGTAATCGATCTGAATACTGGAGGATCGTAATCTTGCAGCATCGCCTCCGTGTAATCCTCCACACTAATTTCTCTTAAAAGCGGATCGTTCTTTATCATGCTATTCTCCATGAGATTCGTAAACGTGGACGAGCACATCGAGTTTATCAAACTAGGAGGCGACATATTTTGGAAAGAATCAACATCGGACGATGTTAAAACTATTTTATCAAAAATATTCGTGTTTATAGGTTGAGATAAGTCGAATTTTAAAGGAGTTTGCTCTGACGAAACCTCGCCACAAACAGTAACATCTTGAGCATCGTCTAATTGCAAAGTTCTGTTCGATTCGCTTTTCTCAACGACACTGTCAGTCTCAAGTTTGGCCATTCCAAAGTAGCCATCGTTGTACGTCTCGATGCTAGGACGAACAAATCTTTTTTTAGGTCGGGTAAATGTGCGCGAGTCTATCATTTTCTTGGTGTCTAATTCTGCCAACTCACGGGTTAAATTCAGATGATTATTGTAGAAATTGTAGTCTTTTAAATGCGTCGTATCTTGATACAACCATGTTTTTAAGTCTTTTACATTGGAATCTCTTACAGGTGATGCATATAACCTAGAAATTCGCTCATTTAGAAAAAAGAAATAGATCTATTAGATCGTATACCAAGTTTCGTCATCTTCAAAATTGATATTGCTAACGTCTATTAATTCTGCGGCCATGCTACTGTTCAATTTATCTAGTGGAAGACGAGGTGACCTATTGCTGCATGCATCTAAATTTTCTTTAATAACTCTCATACTGTTTAAGATATCTTGGGCATCTTGTGACAGATTCATGATTAACAATAAACACTCTTGGACTAATAAACAGCTGATAATAAACGGCACAATTATTTGAATATTTTTGAACAAAACAAATTAAACAATTAATTTATAGTAGTCGCGTACTTTTAATAAATAATAAGAAAATGTAAAATAATATACAAAAAAATCTGTGACACCATCCCTAATACTTTGTAAATAAATGCCAATCTGGCCAATCATAATCCCAAAATGTCAAAAAGTATTATCTCTCTCGGTTACACGAATTTGAGTATTGACGTCTTTGTTGCTCGGCTTGTCCTTCACAAATTTACGTCTAGAAGTTTTTCAAATTCATTATTCCTTAAGCATGTTGTAAATAAAGGCTATAGTCGCATAACTTTTAACGGATTTGAGCGATTTGCTATGATTACTCATATTTATAAATTGACAGGACCGTAGCTAGCTTTTGGTGATCGGAAATAAAAACCGGAAGGTATCAGACGCAAACGGCAGACCCGTAGCCGTAGCCGAGGGTGTCCTCAAACAGTGACGATGCATGTTACCATTGAATTTTATTATTCAATGATGTTACTATTACTAGTACTTTTCCGCACCCATGTATGGGTAGGTATAAAGTTGGTAAAGTTTTGCATCGTAACTATACAGGGTGTAGCACCTAAGATCCCTCGGATCATAACTTATTTACCATAAAAAATACCGAAAAAAGTTAAGAGTAAAATTGTACACAATTATTTCCGGCATGTTTGTAAAATATTTTTTATCACCAGGAGCGCGCTGTATTCCGTATCAAACTTGCATTTTTTAAATTAGAACAACCCATATTTTATTACTGATTTGGAGAGTACCTGAAAAGTACTAATTTTTTTATGTAACATGTTATACCCCTAACTTTAACGGTTTCGCTGTCCTTTTTTCGTCAACATTTGACAGTTTTTCGGAATTTTTATTAAAAGATACTAAATTGCGCAGGCGGCTAATCTTTGGATTGGGGGACAGGTTAAGACCTCTTCCACAATCACACAATTATTTTAGGTACCTACTTTATCGAAAAAAACAAAATTTTTGATTGACCTTAATAATAATAATAATGGTATAATAATAATAATTAACAGTACAGTGTCGGCAGTGTATGATTGCTTTTTAATCAGCGTTGCGAAAATGTTCCAAACACAAGCAGAACTGGTTGATACGGTTTTATTCTTGGAAACTGTTACTGGAATTTTGTTTTTATTGAAAACTCAAGACATCTTATAGTTACTGGCGATTGAAGATGGTGAAAACATCAGCATGGAGTTTTGTAATGAAAGCATAAGCTATATCTAGAATTAGGCCTAGGTACAATACAAGAAAGGTAAGCTTAGAGGTGGCAGGTGGTACTATAATATCGTGAATCATAAGTATTATTTAAATAAAGTTTATATAAGTATTCAAGAATTTGAATCGATTGCCTATTAGTATTACTGATAGCACAAGGGCCCTTTTTTAACTCCCAGAAAGTCGTTTTTCGAATAGTCTCTGGATCCCCACAGTTCGAAGAATTCGCCTCTTATTTGGTCAATGATACGAATAATATGTACAAGTAACAATTCAAAATTAATTTATTAAAATTGAAGAAGTTTTGCAAGCGGAGGATTATGGCGTTATGGTGGCCCAAGGGCTCACCTATAGGTATAACCCCATTTATATGTCGTTTTTCGAAAAGAGCCCCACAAATTGAGATTTTAACACCATAAGTATAGGTTTCCTAATCATATTAAAATATTTTTTTCAAAATTCAAATGTCACACATAAGGTACTATGTTCGATGCGTTACTTCTATACAGGGTGTCCACTTTGGTTGTGACGTAATCGACATCAACACGCCAAATACGAGAGATTGCGACTGGTTTCCTCTCCTCGTATTATTAAACTGCTTACTAATTAGGTCATATCTGTTTGCTTAATACATTCAAATTCATAATCGCAGTAGCGAAAAATGGTCAATGTTACATTTTACATCCATTTTTAATCCGGTGACAAAATCCGCCAAGGTTTCATTACGCCATGAATACGTAAATGATTACTTATTCAATGATTATTCTTCCCCAATACTCAATGGTCCCTAAATTCATCAGGAGAATGGAGAGGTGTTATGGTAGCCGTAATAAGGTTGCAGTATACTTCAAAACTTGCATTACTCCTCAATACATACTGTATGCAATCCACTTATGATTGGGAATAGGGCTATCTACTCTGGGAGGTTCCAAAACTGCAAGTGCAGCACCAACATTTGAACTTTCGTCAGGACAGCATTGTACAGTTTTACGTTTATTGTTTTTTTTTTGTGTTGTTTAATGCGGGTTGCATTTCTTTATAATGTATTTATGTGTTTTTTATGCAACATTTTGCATTTTTTTGTGAGTTTCAACTTTTGTTTTTGGAATTGACTTGATTGACGTGTTTGATACCATTAACTTTTATATTGTTTGAAGTGAGAAGTCTCTTTCATTTCTGGTGTAAATGTCTCTTCAATTTTTGTTTATATTTTGATTACATGGTCTTAGCCCCAAGTTGAATTTATATATTTGGGCATTTGTTTTATAATATGTGGTTATCGAATTGTTTGCTGTATACCTGTATGTCTACGGTTTTGTTTGTAAACTAACACTTTTCTTTGTGAAGAGACAGTCACGGGGGTGGTAAGTAACTGTAACGACATTAGTTACGACATCTAATGCCGGGATTGATCTCCAAATCTCAACTATAGGTTCGAAAATCTCGTCCGAGGACACATGGTTACCTATCTCAGGGGCGAGACTTTGCTAACAAAAAACTCTTCGGTTTAAAATCTATGTGTGATATGAGTTGCAATTGACTAATTTCCACGTTCCCTTCGTTTTAAACGGTGAATTTTCTCTTCAAGGCCATTTAATTTTCTATGCTGCTTTTAACAAAAGGGTGTTATTGCACCAAAGATGAGTCACCTGTTGTACAGCTACCTTCTTTAGTTACCTGCTTGCACCCCAAACCGTTCTTTGTTTTGTAACTTGCTTTTAACATGTGCTCGTAATAAATGGTGAACTATGCACTTAGCTGTAAAAAAATTAACTACGTAGTTAATTTACCTGTTAACAAATAATTCTGCTTTCATACATATCTTATATTGTTGTGTAGAATCATCAATAGAAAAGATTCAGAATAATATATTAATTTAATAACGCTACAAAGAATACCAAAGCACTTATTTACACTTCCCACAAATGTTTTCATTGTACTTATAACAAATGGAATGATATAAATGCTTGCAGCTTAATGTTACATAATCGGTTAACAATGGAGTTTCTAAAAGTAAATCACAAAAGGAACATCTTAAATCAGTCTTACCGCGAAGGCTCGGTCTCTTTTCACAGCTCGGGGGTTTCTTCACATAACTTCGTCTCAGAAACTTCTTCATGACGTTATCAAACTAGAACACAACAAATTACTTTAAACAGATAGTCAAAGGTGAGTTTACCTCTAGCATTGTGGTATCATTGCTTTGCATTACTTTTGCGAAACCGACAGCCTTACCGGGGACCCCGCCGACCGCGCTTGTAAAAATACACATTTGATAAAAATTCGCGTTCAGTTCGTCCGATGGTATGACGTTAGAGTAACGCATTAAGAGATTGATGGTACTTTGAGCTCCGACTGACTTCAATAGAATGGTGCCAAAACTCATCCAACTCATTACATCAGTTGATCTGGTAATGTCCTGCTCGCAGTTCACGCATTTGAAATTTCGTAGTTTAATTAACAATTTTACGGCGTCATCCCAGTCGTCGTAAGTAAACTTGTTTGAGAAACTTTGAATGAGATCTTCATCGCCGAATTGAATTAGTAGAGGAAGTGCGTTATCATTTTCTTGATCTTTCAAAATGTACTTCCACATGTAGGGAACTTTCTTAGTCAGTTCGTCCAATTGATTACTGGAGCGCGACAATTTCTTGGCGAGTACGCATCCAAGCTCGAAGTACTGTGGAATATGCCTTTTGGCTGACGGTGTGGGATAGGAACATGTGCAGGTGCAACTTGATTGGTTTAATTCAGTAAACGCCTCCAAGGCGTACTGTACAGGTATGTCGTCATTATTCAGACTTTGTATGTCACTAGTACGGTGGTTTGATAAATACTTTAAATACTGTGAGAAGCACCATAATCTGACCTCTTTTTTAGCTGCCTCAATTGTTTTGTAACTTTTTAGAAAATTATGAAATAATTGCACAATCGAATGTACACTGTGCTTATCCAGTAGTTGACTAAATTTGGGAGATTCCAAGTTCTGGTTGATTTTCGACATCTGATATTGCTGTTGAAATACTTTCCCATCACTAGAAATCTGATCATCACAAGATGAAACCACAAATTCACCATTGCCATTATTAACTTGTGCCAGTTTCTTAACGGTCGTTTCAAATTTATGAAACTTTTCCTTGAGATTCTTAGCATCTCCACCCAATTTTTCTGGTACGGTCAAACTCAGGTCTTTGAAAATGTGCAACTCTTCCAAAGCTCGATCTTTTGTGATATTTTCATCATCAAAATATGGATTGACCGTTACAATTCCAGCCTTTAATTTCGGAATTGCGATTTTTTTGTTTGTGTAGCTATCGATTGCGGTAAATATCGGCAGTAGGCTGGCTAGTAGGTTTTGATCTGTAATTTTCTCTTTTAAAATAGTAACCAAGTGAATATTATTTGCTAATTCAATTAAATCGATAATATCGGCGGTGTAGTGAACACACAGCTCGGCACTTAAGTAATACTGTTTCCGAAACAATGTTTTGAGTATAATTTGTTCCAACATGTATAAGGCAACGACTCTCACTTCCAAGTTATCATCCCAAATGTATATAAAATAATCGGTCACTTTGAAATCTTTTATATTCTCATAATAATTGCACCAGCAGATAATGTTTTCTGTAACGGGATCAAAAACGTAAAACATCCCTTGATTAAATGTTACAACGAATTTATTGTCCAGTATTAAAACTTTCCGAAAATTTAGTTGCTCCATACCCAAATTAATATCATGACTACTATTAATAGTCAGGCGACTATCTACGTTGCCATCCCACCTAATGACCTCAGCCGGATTTTTGAAAAGATTCTTAAACTGATGCGTACGCGTTACGGAGCCGTTTAATTTGGCCTCCCATACACGCGCTCCAGGACGGGTGCAAAAGATCTGCACGTTGTCGTTAATCTGAGCGAAAACCTGTTCGTCATCGATGCTCTTTTTAAAAATCCCGCGGCTCTTCAGCGTTTCCGTCAGTACTCGCTGAACATCAACCTGATTCGAAAAGAAGCAAGCGCCGAAATGACCATTTCTCAATTTCTTCCCAATCTGCCTGTATTGCTCTTTGTCCGTGTCGCAGATGTGGGTACGCGTAAGGGTGGAAATGAGCAAAAATTTTGAGTAAACGTCGATCTGCACGATTCTACTATCCAATTGCATCAACGTTGCGTAATTGGCTTGAAACATTGCCTTTGCCTACGGTACAATAAAACCAAATAGATTGGTGAACTAATGAACAAAGGGACAATTTAGTGAACCTAATGAATTTTCGAATATTTGTGATGAAAAAATAAATCATCTTGTTTTGGGAATTAATTTCTTAATTTTAATTATAAGCGCCTACATCTACAAATAAAGCGTTTTTCTTTTTCAGACCTTCAAGTGATAAATTTTGTATGTATTTTTGTGGCATCTATATTTTTCCCCACCAACCTATGCAAGCAACTTACGTAGGCATAAGCCCCCCCCCCGCACTCGCCCATCGAGGTGTAGGTACACTGATGTAATGGTAGATGGACACAGTGGTTGTTAAGGAATCTGTATTGTAGTAGGGACCAAACTTGCAGGCGATTGCCGCATTTTCGATGCGTAGATCCGAAGTTTCTGGTTGGGGGCAGGAGGGGAGGAGAAATTTAGATCTCAGAAGACCCACACCTTTTCTACCATCCTCTTCCGATAGCGTAGATTTTTTATGTGACCAAGGCATGGACTATAATTATGGTTTAAAATGCCAAGAAAATATCTTTACAAATAAAAAGGTCGGTACGGAAGCACAAAAGGGCCATACACATTATTTTTTAATATATAGATTTAATAACTGTCAATTATTAATTTATTTGGATATTCGAAGGAGTTGCCGCCGTTACATCATTCCATATTAATTGCTTATTAAATTACAAGTTTGAGATTAATTGGTCTCATTTATAACTTAAATATGGAAGTACTATGCGATCAAAAATGAGTTGCTGTCGAGTCGCCTTTGAAATTTTTGTTTACATGGAAAATCGTATTTAACTTGAACTTCCAAAGGCGACTCGACAGCAACTCATTTTTGATCGCCCGTTATAGTAGTTAAAGGGTGCCACCTACTTATACAATTTATCCTACTTTGAGTAGATTGACAGGTTATCATTGCAGCAATTGATTCAAAACTAAAGTTGGTATCTATTAGCAATTAATTTTTTAAAAAGTGAAGTGAACACCATAGAGTAGAGAAAGTTTAATCTCACGCTTGTAAGGGATGGCACCCCAACCCTTCCCATCTAATTAACAGCTTAACAATGGTGCAAGTACTTTAGTAGGCAATTAACCCTACCGACCACGTGTTAAGACCATTTTTCTCATGACTTACACATTTACAAATTTCGGATTTGTAACGTTTACAGTTTTCAAGATCCTCATGTCCATTTGTATTAGAATTATTGAAACTTATTTTTTCGTCTCTGCGTGAAATATGACATACCTTATAGATTTTTCGAGGCTTATTGTTTGCTATGTAAGCAAATTGAATTGTGTTTAGTCTCAGTCTTAACGTCCATGGCGAAGTGATAAATAGCAAAATCAATCTATTGAAAGACCGTTTTAATTTAGTTTCTTGATAATAGTGTTAGTTTCTGTGAACACTAAGTGCTTGTTCACAATGGACATAAGCGTTACAAAAACATAACAGATACATAAAACATAATATTGACATAAGACATAATTTTACGCAGGTGGAGAAAGTGTTCACAGTGACCGTAAGAATATAATTATCTGCGTAGGCGCAAATCCAAAATTTAAACTCGGCAAAACGTCAAGAACATAGCAATATTATTTGTGGTGTATATGTGTGTGTCACTGAGATGGATGGAAATTTCAACAGTTTTATTGCTTTTACTGTTAAGAAGACAGAGAGACAAAGTTGTTACAAAACAAAAACGACGTTGGTGGGTCAGACCTATAAATCGAGACCGAGAGAAAAGGGGAGAATTTAAGAATTTAAGCGTGTCTAGAAATGAAGCTGCATGATGAAGAATGGTTTTTTTCATACACCAGGATTATTCGATCACCTATTAACCTTATATCTTTTGTCCCCTTTATTAAACAATTAGGGTTTTAATCGCACCAAACTAATTAATAATTCGACGTCTATACGTTTTCCATGTCGTGTTGGATATAATCAAAGAATAACACACGAAGGACCAAACCACACCAAACTATGAAATAATGCGCCAAAAACTATGTACCAATTTAAAAATAACCAGATTGTGTTGGCAGAAGAGATGTCATCGACGTTAGACGTAGTAACTGAAATGTCAAACCAACAGCGCAGTGCTGCATCTTTGTACCCAACAGAAATACACCTAATTCCACTAGATTTTTCATAAAACCTACGTAAAATTGAAACCGACCCAACTTTATGTATTTTTTATGTACCCTTTCGGTAGGACATAAAACATACGCAAACATTTACAAAAAAATAAAAATTATGTAATCATTGTGAACACATATGTTGGTTTGCTACTATTCAACATTATGAATTATGTATCTGTTATGTTTTTGTTATGCTTATGTCCATTGTGAACAAGCACTAATAATTAATTTATATACATAAATCACGTAACTAAATTTAGGTTACACTTCCACCACCTTGGTTAGTATTAAGTACTCTACGGAAGTCGGTTCAGACAAAACTACACAGACACTAATTTTTATTACAAAAAATGTACCATAAAGTAATCATCCACCAAACGTGCAAGAAACAAATGCATACAAACCTTTCAAATAATACGATACTATAACATCCTGTCAAACAATTAACATCTTTGGGCCTAAAAAAATGTAGAACACCCTGCTGATATCAAAAACTATCAAAATCACTCACAGATAAATTATTCAACACCCCTTGCACGATCATTAGTTCATCAAATATATCATGAGTTCATTAGGTTCATTGCATTATCAAAACGTAAAATTATTATGGGTGCACTCACCAGCAAACTGGGTAGTGTAATCACTGTGATTTTCCCCAAATTATCACCACAATACAACTCGTCACCGTTCCATTTAATAGCAGTCACAATATTTCCACGATGTTCATGATGGGTATGATACTGAATGCAATTTTCGTAAAAACAATTCGGTATGATCACCACTGCACCTTTAGAAGTAGCCAGGGATAAGTGTTTCTCATCGTGCGAGATACAAACTTGAACAATCGCACCTTCCTTTAAATATGTGGTTAACGACAAGTTATGCGAATCTGAAATTACCTTGCTAGGAATCAACTTCAGGAACTGATGGGGATGACGGTTGAATACGTACAGACCGCCGCTAGAGGCACCAAAAACAACGTACGATTTCGAAACATCGAAAGCAGTAAACTAAAAAAAATGCTCATTTCTTGTATTGAACAGTTCGGATGAACTACCTTGATACGATGTGTTGACTGCAAAGGTTGTTTAATTATTGTATTTATGTCACTTATGTGTTCGACTAGAACATATTTAGAGTTCATTTTAATAAGTAAATGAGAAAAACCAAAAAAACACAATACACTTTTTAAATGACAGTTTGAAATGACTGGTCACATTGATCTGATAATGGAAGTGCTTAATAGACCGCCAATACGGCTCAGTAGCCGATACAAGGTGCGTCAAATAAATATAACAACTAATTGCAAATTCTTCATTCTGTAATAGAAGAGCTTAGACCTCAAGCGTAAATTTAAAAGTCCAAATTCCTGTATTCATTAATCGTTCATAATTATAATTGTCAGTAACTGCAACGGAGAATCGGAACTGTGGCTTCAATAAATACTGAAGTATTACTAAGCAATGTAAAATGTAAATAATAAGTTGTGACACGAAATTCAAAGGCTGGTGATTAGTAGGTACAAGAAAAAATAAATTTATTACTACCTGTAATTACACTTTTTAAAATAGAAGAAATAAAATAAACATCGAGACATTCCCATACGCGCGCATGTTTTCCCATACTACTATGCCACAGATTTGTAGTGTAATTTGTTACTATGATTGTCAGATATAAGGGGAGTTGCCTAACCGTAGCTGTACGGTACCACAGTAAACATTAGTCCTTCGAGCCGGATTTGAAAAAAAACGTACGTACTCTGTTGCAAAAAATAGCTTTTTTTGACAATATGTAACTTTAGGAAAAGCGGGTTGTTAATGAAATGATAACGTATATAATTTGGCTGTACATACTTTACTATCGTTTGTTGCGTTTCAAGGGAACTTATCGTAAAAAGAACAATTGTTGTCATTTTAATAATTTAAAGGTTTAATTAGAATTATAATTAATTGTTGCGTAGCAAAACCTTGAAAAAACCCAGGGACCTTATGACGTAACCGGGGAAATCACATCACAAAATTCAAGATGACGAGAAATGTTATTGACCGGTACAAATTAATTTCCTCGTATGGCTATGTAAATCAGAGGGGGGGGGGGGGTTATGACCTTTTAGTTTAAAATAATGCCGACAATAAAGATATGCCTTCCTGGGTTGTCAAGGAAAGCGCGGAAGTAGCATAAATTTCGATTAAAGTCATAAACATTGCAAGCGAGACACTCTGTATTTAACATTATTTCAAGTTGGAGCAGGAAATCTGTTGGAATTTTGTTACAAACAGGTACACGATTGATGAACTTTATTTAATTTTATTGGTAGTTTACTTTTACTGTAATTTTGTTCAATAATGTAGTCGCTTTTATTTGTTTGTGTAGTTTAAGATGTAGAAGTTAACAAACACGTAAGTAAAAGAATTATTGCGTCTATTTAATAATTATATTTGGTATATGTTTGATAAGGGAACTTTATCAAAGTAAAATTTAATTGATTTAGATAAACAATGACACGTGTAAAGTTGTAGATAAGGAAGTGCGATATAATTAAGTGCTCGCATTCGTCGGCCCTTATCGAAGATGAAAAATTGTGTCAAAGTTTTGTTTGTCAGTTAAATTAAGAAAAAGTGATACTGGAATAGTTTCCGATTGCTGTTAGTATTTACGTAATTAGTTTCAAGTTATAGAAGAAAAGGTGATTTTTCAATTTCAAAGTTAAGTTCTGTCTTCGTTAAAATTAAAGTTTGTATCCGAGCTGCCAATTTAACAATGGCAAACTTCATGGAACCAGTGTTGACGATTTAAAAAAAAGGAAGAAAGTTTGTGTACACGGTTGTGCTTTTATTTTAAAATAATTCTGTGAGAAGTGAATGTTTTTGTCGTTTATCAGTTTATCACTTCTGTAACGGCGAGTTCAGACAAAAATTTCGATTATTACAACAAAGTACTTTATTTTTTTTTATATTCGACCCTTTGTAATGAGGGAGGTTTCAATAAGACACTAGCTGTTAGTCTTCAGATAACTTGTTTTCCACTTAACCCTTGTTTATTTGGTTTTTTGTATCTCATTATGTTGCGATACTGTCTGTGTGAAAATGATGTGTCAATTTGAATTCCAGTAAAAGTAAAGAAAATCCAGATTAACTTTGTTGTTGTTCAATGAAAATTTCTCTTTTTTCCGGTTAACCGCTAGTCATTTGCAGTATAAGTCAAAATAGTATTCTTTCATTTGAATTACGGAATTCCGGAACTTCAAGATTTTGGTAAGTTAGTGTTGAGATTTTCCAGCGTGTCGGAACACAACAACTAGACCCTGAGATATGTAATGTAAGGGGTGTGTTACAAAATTTAATTTGTCTAATTTTGAGCTATAACTCTCGCCAGGAAAGATTGCCGGTCACAGCACACCTTGTATCGATTTAAAATCTTTGTTTTTATTAAGATGCGAGCGACTTCTGGAATAGAATCGTGCTAATGTGGAGTTAAAGTCCTTTCGTTCAACATTGACACGATACTATCCCGGAAGTCGCCAGCACCTTACGAAAAACAGAGATTGTAGATCGGGATCAAGTGTTCTGTGACCGGCAATCTTTCCTGACGAGAGTTATAGCTAAGTACCTACGTGATACGTGGTTATTTTTTGGTATAAACATTGTGAACATTTACTCAAGATTTATAAAAACGTGTACAGCATGATGGTAACGTCGATTTGGTCAACATAAAGTAATTAGTTTATGACTAATTCACTCATAAGTAGGCAAGATTTTTGAAGTTTCGGAATCCCACCATCCAAGGTTCTTTATTGAATCATTCGACGTAATGTTTTGAATATTCAAAACCAATTTAATGTTAGGCAATTTATTTAATCTCGTTCCATTTTACCAAATAACATCGTTTCTATTTTGGTAACGTTTAATTTTAGATGATTTTTTGTATTAACTCCAATGCTCCAGGTCAGCAGTACATTAGTAAATTGACAATCATTCTCTGCTTCGACTGCGTAAAAGGAAAAACGTACCTACATTTCATCATCTAAAAATGCGATTTACACCATAAATTAGAGTGGACCCAGTTGCGACCCTTGTGTATCACTTTTCTAAAAAAACTACACCTCCTTTTGGTGTTGCAATTTAACGTTACCTACTGTGCACCTATAATGTTTTACTATTACACAATGAGAAGTCTTCTTATGAATAAGTATTTTTTTTCTATTTTCGTACCTACTTACTTAAAATGTAAACCTTGTCGGCGAAAGTTATTTTCAATACCTACCTGTTACCCAACGTCACGTCGGATTTGTATCCAAATTCTAATAGAAAACTAAAATTGGTTCAACCTGTAAGTCTAATTAAATTACTATTCGCCTATTGTATAGTAGGTACTGTTGACGGAATATGACACAAACAGTAAGATACGAAGAAACGCGTACAACTTTCAGGAGGGAAATTTTCGATACACCCTGTTTCGTAAAGGATATTCAGAATAATACCAATCATAATAATAAATCGGAGTCGGATGCACCCCTTCAGGCACGACCAACAATGTTAACTGCTTGGCATTTATCTGGATTTATTGTAATGGGCCCAGAATGCTGCACTGTGGAACTCCGGCGCGGATATTTTTAGTTTCGGATAACGTTGGAGTTTTGTTTTCAAAAAAAGATAAGTTGATGGCTTTAAGTAAGTGGGTATACCACTCTTTAGATACTTATCTTGAAAAGACCTTTACCCCAATAATCACATGTTCCTCAACCCACTTCACGAGAGTAAAGAAATGTGCCTATATACCAGATCGAATCTCACCAACTTCCCCCCAAAGAACTAAAGAGCATAAATAGACAAGCTACCCAAAAGAAAAAGGGTTGCTTAATAAGTATTTTTTTTCTATTTTCGTACCTACTTACTTAAAATGTAAACCTTGTCGGCGAAAGTTATTTTCAATACCTACCTGTTACCCAACGTCACGTCGGATTTGTATCCAAATTCTAATAGAAAACTAAAATTGGTTCAACCTGTAAGTCTAATTAAATTACTATTCGCCTATTGTATAGTAGGTACTGTTGACGGAATATGACACAAACAGTAAGATACGAAGAAACGCGTACAACTTTCAGGAGGGAAATTTTCGATACACCCTGTTTCGTAAAGGATATTCAGAATAATACCAATCATAATAATAAATCGGAGTCGGATGCACCCCTTCAGGCACGACCAACAATGTTAACTGCTTGGCATTTATCTGGATTTATTGTAATGGGCCCAGAATGCTGCACTGTGGAACTCCGGCGCGGATATTTTTAGTTTCGGATAACGTTGGAGTTTTGTTTTCAAAAAAAGATAAGTTGATGGCTTTAAGTAAGTGGGTATACCACTCTTTAGATACTTATCTTGAAAAGACCTTTACCCCAATAATCACATGTTCCTCAACCCACTTCACGAGAGTAAAGAAATGTGCCTATATACCAGATCGAATCTCACCAACTTCCCCCCAAAGAACTAAAGAGCATAAATAGACAAGCTACCCAAAAGAAAAAGGGTTGCTTAATAATTTTATTATTTTGCTTGCAAAATAGACGACTAGTGGAAGATGATCAGAATTAAGCTCAGTTATGACAGTTTGGAAGACGGGCTTATTGAAGTTTTTCTGCAGGACAATATCGAGTATATCAAACTGCTCAGGTGCCGGTATGTATAATACTTGTATTCGTCAGATGCCAATATTCTACTGTTTTCAATTATCTCGCTCATGTTTTACGCTTTGGCAAACAATCTGAGTTTAGAAGCCTATAAAAGAGCTCGTAAAACCATTCAGTCTCCTAAGTTGTTGTAGAACCTGTAACAATATTTAGGATTCACTAAGGTTCATCCAAAATTTGAAGGACTCTTCAAGGTCTCTAAGAACTTTCCAAAAGTTATTATAAAGACATGCGAGTTCAATAGCCTTTAAGAGGCTCTTCTAATGATTTCTAAAGCCTTCCATAAAGTTTTCAATGACAAGAAGAATTTTTAAACGTATTCAGAACCTTTAAGAGTTTTTAATCCTTGAATTCGTAGAAATCGATTGGCGAAGGTTTGACATCGCTGTCTCTTAGACGAGGAATAGACGGACAAAACTATCACATAGGTAAGAGGAATTTTATTTCTTTCGAAAAGTTCCCTTAAGAACTCAGGAGTCAAGAAACACATCCAAATCCCAGCTAAATTTTACAGGAATTCGTAACCACAGAAGACACCCGGAAACTATAATCAATTCGGGAATAAATAATAAATTATAGGAATTATTGCGTATTAAACCTTTACGTTTCACAATAGGGAGGTCAAGATCTAAGTATTTTATTGCTACCTATCATTAACATTGCTTTTCAACTTGACCTATTCATTTGAAATTAAGATTTGATCAATTTTGGGTGTAGGTCAATAACTATGAGTTGTTCATTTACGATACCTATACTACGCGCCATAAAAACTTTACTTGTAGGTGATATTTACTAACATTTTATTACTACTGAGAAAAACAATTTATTGTAGAAGATGACTATTCTTTGGTAGTTGTATCAAACGAGGTATTACTATTGATTTATTCAATTCTATTACCATTCATTACAATATAGGAAAACGTTAATTAATACAATATTACTCAATATAGAAGCATCTGTAAAACTAGGAACGTCAAAAGGAAAGTGATCACTTTCTTCTAATTTGATGGGGTGATGAAGCGAATATATTATACTCGCATTAATGTTTTCATAAATTGCTCTCGGTGTACATTGCTGTCTTCGTTAATCTATGTCATTGATTGCGTGTTTCAACAAGCTGAAATCGGTTCACTTTCTCCGTTATTCATCCATAACAAAGCATAAATTTATATAGATACCTAGCGATACAAGGTCAATGATGCCATTAGGGAATGTCTTCCTATTTTGCATCGTTTAGAAATTTGCATTTGACCTTTATGGGAATGATTTCTATCGAGTAGGTGTCACTTAACTATCTTCTTCCTGTAATCCTATGTGCACCCTTCATTTTTTATTTTTATTATACCTATTTATTACTAACATTATACTCTGTTTTCTCCGTTCCTGGTGGGAATTTCGGGAGGTGCTTTCGGAATACACCTTAAAACCCCTTCAAAGAATCCCACGTCCGCTAAATGTAAAGTCTCTATTTTCCGCAGTTTCGACGATAAGGCGACATTTTTTTCCTTTCCCGTTCCCGTGGGAATTTCGGGAGGTGTTTTACTAAACAGGCATACGTCCAGCCATTCCCAAAGTTTCATCGCAACGGTTTTAGGAAGGCATAATATATTTATAGATAGACAGACAACATTCATTTTCTTTAGATAGCTTGACACGAAAAAGGAAATTTTGTAGTCACGGTTTGGTAATTGGTTTTAGCTTAATTATTATCTGCATTGTATTCCACCGCAAAAAATAAATCGCTTCTTAGCGTAGTTGATTATTGTCGTCAACAGTTAAATTACAGTCTGCTGGAGATACAATGAAAGCTATACAAAAATACGAGCTAAAAACTGCAACCAATTTAAGTTGAGATGTTTCCGCGAAGGAAATTATGAAATTACTAAAAGTTGTGATTTCACGGTAATGATCTCGATTTGGTGCCTAACTTCTGCTTTAACGACACACATCGCTAATTCCAATCCGATGCTAGTATTAAAATTTACCAATTTACATAAGCCTAGATCATGCATCTTTCCATAACCACGTACTGAAGGCGTACCTACTTACAATGGGCGTTAAAAATAGAAAATTCTTCTTCAGTCATAGACAAAAGGGTGGTGGGCTTTCATCTCAAACCGAACTAGCGATTAGGGTAATTAAATTATGTATAAATTTGATTTAAAAAATTGTAAAATTTAGATAGCTAGTGGGGAAATTTAATGGAAGGTCAAGGTTTACCTTAGTTTTAGCATTCACCCCCCTCTACCCTCCCTTTAAAATTATAATAACCCCACCCCCCTCCTTATAATTATGTTATGCTTACCAGAAAGAGTGATTACGCTATGGATGTTTTGTGTTTAATGTGAATTTATGCCATTATTTAGATAAAAATGATAAATAATTGCAATAGGCATTGTAAAATGATGAAATTGCAAGCGGTTTTTTGCATGGATTTTTTTATCTTGTGAAATTAATTGCTAGGTTAGTAGGGTTCACGATAACGCTTTAGAGGAAAAGCGGGAGATCTGCTTTGGTCTTGGAAGTAGGTGTTTTACATCGGTATCCAGTTGTTCAGTCAAGTTCGTTCTATATCATTTTTTTTTAATTAAGCCCACTGAAGATCATCCACAGAATCATCACTTAACAAGATAGCGTCTGATATAAAAAAAAAGCCCGCGTAACAGCAAAAAGATTTTTTAAATTTATGTCTGTGTGGTTTGATGAAGTTTCAATTTGTTGTGGTTATAGGTTTAATTTAGGCAGTGCTAGAGAAAGATGGGGTTTAATTTTAGAATTAACTTGTTTGTACTTGCTTTTAAATTTTGTCACGTGTAATCACGAGCCCAGTAAATATAGAGTCCTGTGTAATTTGGGCAATACTAGTGTGTGATTTAAACATTCTTTGTGAGAATCAATGCATATTTTGTGGCCTTGCGAAGTTATTTATAACAATTTTGATGTCTTGTGGGGTCTGATTTATTTTTTTTGTTACTCCTGAAGTTCTGGGTGATATATCAGTGTTTTGTTATAGTTGACGACAGGTGGTTATAAAAACTGTAAGTATGATCGAATCGATTCTTCAGGCTGCGAAGGTAGAAAGTGAACAATCATCGCTTTTCTAGATGCTATGGGAAAAAGTGCTAATTGCGCTCCTTTGTGAAAAAACGTATATAACATTTAAGTATTATTGTACGTAAATTGTTTTTCGAAAGAAACTTCCGCTCCCTAGAGGGAGAGGCATTCTTAAGAAAAGAGAAGTGTGACTGACATGAACTGAAAACGGCGTAATGACATCAATTACAAAACTTAATTTCACTATAATGAGAAATTGAAAAGTGTATGTTTATTACTGCATGTTTAAGACCGTAAAACAATAGTTTTTAATTTAGATACCTATATTACACGTTCGTGACACGGTAACTAAACCGTGCTTCCTATACGACAACTTCTACTCGTACAATCATTTAAAAGAAATTAAAAGAAAACGACATCTACATTGAAAACGACACGTATTAAATTATGGAAAGATCTAACTTATATTACATGGTTACACTTTAATTAACATTTTTTTGCTCTTTTCTGTAAGGTCAAAATTGAGTGAGAGCCTTTTAAAGTTTGCATATACTCAGTTCACGTTCATTTTTTTTCAAAACTAAGTATTTTAAACCCATCAAACTTCTAAGGCGTACCTATTAGAAGTACTACATGATACAGTGAGTTGGTAACGATTATTTTCAATTAGGCTCCTTATTTTTTTATTTTTTTTATTTTTGGTCTTTATTTTTAAGTGGGCAAGGTTTCAGCCAAGGCTGCTCTACCAATCCAACCCACTACACGTCCATGCTCGAACCCGGAATTGAACCAGGTTGCGATTCGCTCTAAAATTGTCTATCTAATTGCATGTTATTATTAATATATTAAGTGGATATCAAACGAATGTAGTAATTACAATTCGATTGTATCGAAAACCAGTATGTAATCAAACGTTATATCCAGGAGTCGTCGAAAATACAAAAAAATTACTTCGGGTCGCAACCTTCTGAGGTCAAAAGGGCGCATTCTGCAAATCTGTAAGAGAAAATAACACAACAAACAAACTCTAGTCGTAACGGCCGTTTGAATTCAGAAGGGCGCTTTCTGCCGAATCTGTAACAGGTAACAACACGAACACAACAAGAGAGGTAGTGAATAGCGCGGCACAATAATATTGCGAAAATCGTATATTAAACCGCAATTAATACTCAGATAAGCAAAATTTTAATCAACCACGGATTGTTGGATAGAATAAAGTAGATTCCCCCGTACGTAGAATGACATGATTGGTTTCACTGAAATGGCAGTGGAATTGAAATGGCCGGTCTAGGTAAAAATGCGATGTCGTTCACGTACCGCGTAGGTAGTAAGTAATATCCAGGTAGATAATAACGTAAAAGGTGATCTAGATGAGAAAACGATAAGAAAAATTTGAGGAAACTTGAAGGAAGATAAAGCCCTAAAATTACGTATTACGAAAAATCCTGCGTCATAAACGCACATACCTCGTACTGATTATTTACAAATACAAAGCCGCATAAAGCGCTTCAATGGAGCACCACAACCCCAGACTTTAAAAAGAGAAAGAAAAAAACACTCTAAAGAGATATGGTAACAGCCAAAAGCAATAAGCCCTTTTTTTTCAGGTAGACAAAAGTCAGTAGAAAAGTAATGGCGTACCAAAGAAAAATAATTTCCCTGCAACCAATACGACAGCAGAATCTTCACTGAAAACGATGAAGTAAAGTCACTCTCCCACAACAGATGAACATGGCTGAACTCAAAAGGTCCGTTCCTCAAACCTGAGGGGTTACTGAGCGTACTGCAGCGTAAATTTAATTACGTGATTTATTTACAATTAATTAACAATAAATTTATGACCGTCTTGAAATGAATTGTGTTATCAGTTAAAATAATATACAGAGTGGCCCAACCAGAAGTATACAGAGGGCTTTTAGGGTATTAAATTTAGAAATTTCGAAAAATCCTCGAACACGTCAATTTTGTATTTGAGGGGGGACAACTTTTGGAATACAAATCACGAACCCAAGTCTTCACACCTCTACATAGGGAGCTTAACCCCTAAAATTTTAAATGGAATCCTATGGCAAATGGCACATTATTTGAAAGCCAATTTAATCGTGATTCCTTTATTGAGAGGAACGGATTCTGAACCTGGTCGCAAAGGAAAGCAGGTAGGCCTCTAAGGGTCCCTGGTTCGAATCCGGGTCGGGCATGGGTATTTGTAAATGTATAGTGGGTTGGGTTGGTAGAGCAGCCTTGACTGAAACCCCGTCCACTCAAAAATAAAGGCAAATAAATAAAAAATAAATAAATAGTGGCATAATTAAAAATGGGCTATAAAACCATAATGACCACATAGGACCCTGAAATCGATCACTGTACATACGCCTCGATCTAGCAGCCGCATATCGGTAGAGGCACCGCAGTAAAAACTCCGTTCAATTAAAAATTGTTTTGAAAATGTAATAAAATTATGCTTTTAAAATTAATTTAATTGTTTTATTAATAGCTTCATTTACATGGTTATAAGCAGCAACAAAAATTAAATTGCAAATGTTTCTTGAGAAAGGTTCTATTGACAGATACTAAAATTTGAATCGGTTTGAATTCTCTTTTTGAGAATGCATGTTAGGGGGTGGGTTCATTTTATAACATATTAAAATAATATGCAATTTTATCGCGCGGTTTTCTATTTATAACTCTCTAAATGAGAACTTCTTATAATTAGCATTCTGATGTTGCCGTTCATACACCTTTCAAAAAGGGAATTACACACGCTTTCAATTGATTTCAAGTCTAAGATTAAGCTTCGAGCCTGTGCTCTTGTACCGACAGAAAGGAAGTAAAATTTCTATACACAGTGTTGCGTTAAAAATTGCGTGTCTGTGAGTACTGTCAATTGTCTATTATTTTTGGTCAAATTGTAGGTAATCAAAAAGAGTGCCAAAAAGGCAAATGCTTATTCTAAAACCAACAACCCATTGTAATTTACAATTTTGATAAAAAATAAAAATCGCAAGAAAGACATCCACTTTAGATAGTTATAGTTCCATTAAACTTTTCCCTGGCGATCTGTATGGACGTATTTTAACAATTTTTTTTTTACCAAAATTACAAATCATCGTTCGAGTTTAATCCTCTGTATAAGATGCTTAATAAAAATCTATCGCGATTAAACGAAAGAGCTGGAACATGCCTTTCCATGTATAGAAACTCTGTGAATGAAAAGATTAATATAAATACTCATAAATTAAATTTTATTAACTTTTACTTTTTAATTACTTGTAGTTCAACGCATTCAATTCGTTTTTGGTAGTAAACAACACTCGTGTAGTAAACACAGCGTTCCATTTCCTGTTTAACTGATTTAAATATTTAAACACCAAACGAATCCTACTTTTCTTAATTATCATGGTTTATACCTGCAGATATCATCACTGCAATTACCTGTTATAAATTAAGATGGGTACTGCTTTGAGTGACTTCAATGATCATAGATGCCAACGTTAAACCAAGGCGAAAAAAGATTTGTTTAGAAATGAATTGTCATGCCACGATGATTGCAGCACGTAAACATTTGGTGAGCCCTCTCTCTAGTTGCACGGTTGGAAATGGGGTACTAAAAGATGGAAATGGTAAAATATCTATCCTAGAATAAAGCAGTGAAATTACAATTAGTAATGTTACGAATTCGCCAGTTGTTCATTTCACCTACCTAACCGAAACCATTCTATGCTTCCGCGAGACATTCTCCCCAACTGCTAAGATGACAGAATTTTTTAAAATTTTAAATTCCATCTACGGTAGAAGAAGTGTATTAAATAAAATAAAGCGGCAACGATCACACGCGGTAGCCGTTACACCCGACGACGTATGCCCCTACGAAATTACAAATAATACAGTCAAACCCTACTCTGAAGTGCCGGGTCCTAAGCCTTTACCAATTTTGGGTAACACCGGTCGTCTTCTACCAATAATCGGACAGTACGACATATGTGATGTGGCCAAAATTTCGCAGTTACTCTACGAGGACTACGGCAAAATTGTGAAATTATCTGGATTAATTGGACGTCCCGATTTGTTATTCGTGTACGATGCCGATGAAATCGAAAGGGTGTACAGGCAAGAAGGTCCGACACCTTTTAGACCGTCAATGCCGTGCCTTGTTAAATATAAGAGTGTTGTTAGAAACGATTTCTTTGGAAATTTACCTGGGGTTGTGGGAGTGTAATTATAACTCGGGGTGTTTTTAAGACCTAATTTGGGGTTGTTTCAGTCATGGTGAGCCTTGGAAGGAGTTTCGTACCAAAGTTCAAAAACCGATCTTGCAAATTCAAACGGTGAAAAAGTACATTCAACCAGTGGAGGAAGTAACGAATTACTTCATTCAGCGGTAAGCGCCCTTTTTCTAAACTTTAGCACGTCAACATGTTTTATAGGATGATGGAGATGAAAGATGGTAACGGGGAAATGCCGAGCGATTTTGATAACGAAGTCCACAAGTGGGCACTGGAATGTAAGTTAAGAGCTTCTTATGACATTTTTCAATTGGATTTTCAGGCATCGGGCGAGTGGCCCTAGATGCACGGTTGGGTTGCTTAGATCCAAACCTGCCCTCCAACTCGGAGCCTCAGAAAATTATTGACGCTGCCAAGTACGCCCTTAGGAACGTCGCGATTTTGGAACTGAAATTTCCGTTTTGGCGCTACTTCCCTACGACAATTTGGCACAAATACGTTAACAACATGAATTACTTTGTCGAGTGAGTCCGGACCCCATCATTAGCTTAAACTAGACAATGCTCCTTACAGAGTGTGCACCAAATATATTGAAGAAGCCATGGTAAGACTGCAAGCTAAGCAACATGTGAACGAGTCCGAGCTTTCGTTGATCGAACGAATCCTAGCCAAAGAACCAAATCCCAAAACTGCAACGATTCTCGCTCTCGATTTGATATTGGTTGGAATTGACACTGTAATCAGTCCCAGGTTTGCTGATGTGCCTTTCTTACTTTGTCTTATTTTCAGATTTCGATGGCGGTTTGTTCGATTCTGTACCAATTAGCGACGCGTCCAGAGCAGCAGGAAAAACTCCACCAGGAACTCAAGCGACTAATGCCTGACCCAGATACCCCTCTAAATGTGAAATTGCTCGACGAGATGGTGTTTTTAAAATCCTTTGTAAAAGAAGTTTTCCGGTAATTTTCCTGAAATCTCTCGAGTGTTCTTAATGATGTTTTAAACGCTTGTAGTGTTTATTCTACTGTAATCGGTAATGGAAGGACTTTACAGAAGGACACCGTCATTATGGATTACAACATACCTAAAGGGGTACCTATACTTAAGACTGTTATAAAACACTCCGAGATTAATTAATTTGTAGACTCAAGTGGTGTTCCCCACTTTAGTCACGGGAAGTATGGGTGAGTATGTCAGCAACCCCAACGAGTTCATGCCAGAAAGGTGGATGAAAAAGAACGACGAAGAGTTTAAAATTCATCCTTTCGCTTCCTTACCGTACGGCTACGGCGCGCGAATGTGTCTCGGAAGAAGATTTGCTGACCTTGAAATACAAGTACTACTTGCAAAGGTAACAAACGGTACCGATTATTACTTTCATCTAATACCCAACTTTCTTTCAGTTAATTCGTTCGTACAAATTGGAGTACTTTCATCAACCTTTGGAATACAAAATAACTTTCATGTACGCACCGGAAGGTGAACTTAAGTTTAAGGTTACGAAAAGAGACGACTAATTTGTTACGTTAGAAATAATTTAATTATTTATATGTATGCCCATTTTTAAAACTCTCCAGTTCAAATTTTACATATGCTTGCGCTACGCAGTAGGTAGAAAATTTTAATAATTTCAAGGGTGGTAATATATTTTCAAATTTGTATTGACCTGCAACATTTTCAAATCAAATAAGGTGTCGTATCCTCTTGTGACATCATTTTCACCTGTATCATTGAATAAAACCACACATTTTTATTCAATGTCTGTATTAAAAATTAAATTGCCTAATCTGATTCTACATCATAACCTGCGCACTTTGATTTAACGCTTTTTAAAAATCCAAACGCCACTTCGATTATTTTTACTACCCGCACGTTAATAAGGGAGGTATTGCATGCGCGTTCTGTCCAAAGACTTTTAAGCCCTAAGACGCTTTTCAGCTCTTCCTTATGGTTCTAATCGATTGAACCGTTTAGCCAGAAATGACAATACAGACGGACCGACAGATTTTGATTCGAATTCCTGATGCTTCAAAACGTGCATTTCCGCAAGAGGTAACGCAGGCGCAATTATGGCTTTAATGTTTTTGGTCCACCCCGTCCGTCGCCTACGCATTAGCTAATAAAACTTCATCCGCTTAGAAATATAAGCAAAAAATAGATTTCCCAAAAATTCTTCAAGAACAAAAAAATTGCTATAAGAAAAATCTTCAAAATTTCAAATAACTCAACAACAAAGATGAGAACATTAGCTTAGGTCAAATACATGTATAAATGGCTAAAATCCTTCTAGTCTTAAATATCCACCCTCCTTCACATGTCCCAAAAGAGAGCCACAGCCCACAAGGTGACCAGTACTTCTGTTACAACTTTTACCTACAAAATAGGGGACCCTGCTCTTTGAACGGCAATGCGAAATTGTGTGAGATACTCGGCTGCGACCAAGAAGTTACCAAGTTCGAACTCAGGGTTCGAACGTAGCAATTTTTTAAGGGTTGAGTAGGTCGAGGTAGAGCAGCTTCGGATAAAACTCCATCCACTTAGAAATATAAGCAAAAAATTGATTTCCCAAAATTTCTTCAAGGACTTTCACAGTTTCGTTCAATCCGAAGACTAGTGCGCAATTGTTTTGTTAATTCCAATTTAAATTCTCGCACATCTCCTTTAATAGGATTACGAACATGTTATGAGGTTTATTATTCAGAAACTTTACCTTTGCGACACGAGCGAGCTTGAGAGCGAGTGGAGAAAATGATCCCGTGTGAATAAGGGTAGTTTGTCTTTTACATATTACGGTTATCATTTCTAATGTCTCCGATGGTTGCATGGATTACGAAATCTGTTAATTTTTTTATGTTATTCCGTTTTGTGTGCATTTTCAGAGACCATTACCAAAAGTCCTCTGGAGATTTTTCAAAAGTTCTCAAAAAATATACTACCAAATGTATACATAGTAATAAACTGTTTATTATTTCCTTCTTCAGTGGATCTAGGAATTTTCCAAAGATTCTTCAATGAGCCGTCAAGGTTTTGTACAAGTTCGTACGAGATTCTTCATAGATTCATTAACGCTCCATTACATATTCTTTGGATTATTAACGATTTTTCACACAATATTCAGATATTCTTTGGTCGGTTTTAAAACATTCATGAGCGATTTCTTCTGCAAAGCTCAGTAAATGTTCTTCGGAAGTTCTTCCGTTATTGTTTGGATATTTATAAATTAAGTATGTGTTTCACGGTTTCATAAGAGAGTATTTAGAGATTATTTGAAAAAGTGTACAGACTTTTACAGGTATTCCTATTTAAGCACCTCTCATTAAATCATCCTGTATTTGTCAGAATTTCTGCAAATATGCACTTCGTAGGTACAATTTCTATCGATTTAAACGAGATTCTTGAAGTACTCTTCAGAAATTGTGTAGTACTTGTCGAGAAGTTCTTCAGAGATGCGTCAGAGATTCTTTAAACATTCTTGATGAATTGTTCATAGATACTTTAGACGTTGATTGAATCAACGCTTTAGAGGTAAGCCTCTCAAGATTAGAGGTCCTTTAATAATTTATACAGTGTTTGGAATGCAGAATTTCTGGTGTGATTTTACACGGTTTTTATAAAATCAATGAATGAATAAAAATCATCTGAAGAACATCTTTGGAAAAACATCTGAATATTCTGTGACCCAAGTAGGTATGGAAATCCGTTAAAAGTTCATTAAACTAATATTTCATAAATTTAAAATTCTTGAGAAGTTTTCAAAAAAAGATCTTACAAGATTAGTACCTGAGAAGCCTCAAAACGTAAGGTAAGAACAACAATGCCGGCCTGTGTGCCGCATTGGCATGGAAGGCCGAGGGTCCCTGGTTCGAAACCGAGTTCGGACATGGCTATTTGTAAATGTCTAATGAGTTGAGTTGGTGGAGTAGCCCTTGGCTGAAACCCCGCCCACTTAAAAATAAAGACCAAAAATAAAAATCAACACAATTCCTAATGAATGTATGATGATTGAATTTAGGAAATATTTGATCAATTCCTGATGAGTTTTTAGAAAGTTTAAAAATCACTCTAGAATGTGGAGGTAAATATTTCCCACCTAATATACAAAAACGTTTTTAAGTCAAAAATCTCTGAAAAGGGGCAGTTTTTCGGTTACCTAGCTCTAAAGAGTCTCTCATGAACTTCTAAGAATCTGTAAAATGGCTCTTAACTTCTTTAAAAAATTTGTCAAAATTCAATAAACGTTTTATCAAGAATCCCTCAGTTATTTTAATATAGCGAGACTCCGAAGTGTTCCCGAAACACATTTAGTGAAAGCTTTAAAATATTTGTAGTACCTATACTTAACTAACTTAACCTCCAGGTTCTACGCTAACTTCACACTCTACGGAAATAAAATCAATCCGGAAATAGTGAAAATGTTTTCAATGTATAAGATAATTTGTTGCATTAAATAATTGACGATAAAATGTACAAGTTAGTAGATACAGCAAACAATTTTCTACCTTAGACATATTTAAATAAATGGCAAAAAATATAATGGACTAAGACCATGTAATCAGAATATAACGGGCGATCAAAAATGAATTGCTGTCGAGTCGCCTTTGGAAGTTCAAGTTAAGCACGATTTACTATATGGAAACAAAAATTCCAAAGATGACTCGACAGCAACTCATTTTTGATCGCATAGTATAACCATAAATTGAGCAAAAATTTACACCAAAAATGAAAACCATTTCGAAACAATAGAAGCTAACGACATTTTACGTACACGTGATGCATTGAGGGTAAATCATGCCAATTTCCAAGAACAAAGATTGAAATTTAGAAAAAAATATAAAATATATACAATAAAATACAAATAAATTATAATGAAATTCAAAGATTACTACCTGCATTAAATAACACAAAAATAACAAACGTATACTAACGATGCTCTAGTAGGTAGATCTGCTTAAAACAAGATGTAACGTAAGGAGGGTTAGTGTTCCGGAAGGTGCAGAGAGCTTTTCCCCTTTGTAAAAAAGTCGCGCAGTTGTCAGCTCTCAAAAATGGAAGCATCGTCGTAAGTTGTATCTACAGAAGAGTGGAACCTCTTCTTTAAAACATAGCGAAATTGTTTACGAATAAATTGAGTGCAGACAGACAAACCGACATCATCGAGATTTTGTTTGATAGTGGTAGATCATTTTTTACCTCCCTTAACATGTGAGTGGTAACTCGAGCTGCAACAGTACACCACCCTTTGCCGTGTAAACAGGATGTGATGGGAAATGAATGTGTGAGAAGAAAGTGGCAATGGAAGCAACTTGAAAGAAGGTGATATGATGAGAGTCTGAAAGGGACCCTACAAAAAAGAGACATAAACAAGAAATGCGTGTAGTAAGCAGGTGTCGTCCGAAAGCGTCAAATAGGTGTAAAGGCAACGTGTATGCGAACAGTACCTACACAGAAGGCACAAAAGGAGAATGGATGAAGACAAGTAAAATTCACTAAAATGACGAAGGAGTAAAGGAAACTTTAAGGAAAAGTGAAAGATAAACAAACGAAAAATGTGCCGAGAAAGAGGCAGTGATGGAACGAGGTTTAAGCATTAAGATAGGGGAGAAATGTAAACTTTAACAGAATTAAGCAGAATTGAAGAACAACTTAAAAAAATGGGAGGAGTAAAAAGTGTATGACAAGGAAAATAATATGAAAGAATGAGACGTGAAGGAAAAGAACTGTAAGAAAGTCGGATGATGTCACTAAAGGGCAAAGAGAGTATAAAACGTTTCTGAAGACACCAAGCGAGGGAGGCGTCAGAAAAGTGTAAGCGTTACATTAGGAAGTAAAGTAGTTGTGTCTGTAGTGTAGAATGTGCGAAAGAAGTGTAGGAAGCGCTGGTGAAAGAAAAAAATACAAAAGAAGAAGGCCCGAAGGAAGTGTGAGAAGCAAACAAAATTCAAGAAGGGGTGAAAAAATAAGTGATTGATAACATAGGTATACTTAAAGAAAACAGGTCTACGGACAACGGGCGTGGAACAGACCGGGTTAAAGGTTAATGAATAACACATGAAGAGGGTATAAAAAACGCATAAGAGATTTGAAGGCTATGTGAAGATGTAACGGTAAAGACAAATGAGAAGCAGGCAAAAAAATTGAATTGGGCAGAAAGCAAAAGCAAGTCTCTTTCACTTTGCGTCGCTGAACTGAACTTTGTCGGTTTGTACACCAATTTCACAAGGTCTTAAGTGCCGTCACCCGTATGAATTCGAGTGCGCTGTGTTTATGGAATCGCGCGGTATTTATTAGGCGTATAATTCCCAGTTTGAAATGTATTACACATTTGTATTAAAATTTAGAATCTATTTTTCTTTATTTTGTTTTTCCCATAAGAAAATGAATGGTGTCGAAATGACTTCCCGTCTAGTAATGCTTTGATTAACAAAACAGGAAGAACTTTTAACGTAAAAAGTGTGAGTTACAGCATACATGAAGTCCATGATGACCGCAAGCGTAACTTACAGCGTTTGGTCATCTTGAAGATTGAATGGACTTTTGTATAGGCCGCTGTCACAACAGAACCGATTACATAAACTAACTTCATTTTCAGTGTGTAACGGAGATGATTCAAAGAACTGCCGTGCCATTTTTAGCACTACTTGCGTGCGCGAGGTCAGGCAGTTACGATTTTAATGGAAAGATTGCTTTGGTAACGGGAGCAAGTCGAGGGATCGGTTTAGGTATCACCACCCAGCTTTTACTCAATGGAGTGAAGGCAAAGCGGGTGAAGTAATCGCTACGGTGAATTTTTAGAGTGTTACCATGGTCAGTGTTAATGCTGCTCGAGGCAATCAGACCGTTCAGTTACTTACTGAAAAATTCGGGAGCGGAAAGGTGATCTGGTTGCAAGGTGACGTTAGTGACGCGGAGCAACTTGAGGGTAAGCGTGTTTCTGTAGAGTGTGTACGGATGATCAGTTTCAGAGGCGTTTAACGCGTCTACTTCCCACTGGGGTGGTTTGGATATTGTTGTTAATGGTGCCGGGGTGGTTGACGAACCACATCCAGCTAGATTAATTAATATCAACGCAGTAAGTAACACTACAAAGCGTGGGTAGCAGTTAACATTGGAAAGTATTATAACTTATAGCTGGGAGTAGTGCAAGGAACGATATTGGGGTTTAGGTACATGAGTATAGCTAAAGGAGGACGTGGAGGGGTTATAATTAATGTGTCTTCAATATATGGAATTGACCCCATATCTTTCGTGCCAGTTTACAGCGGCACTAAAGCCTTCGTTGTTGGACTAGGACGTTCCTTTAGCAATCCGCTTTATTATTACTACAACAACGTTCGTGTAATGACCATTTGTCCAGGAATCACCAAGACAGATATTCTAAGTAAAGAGCAATTTATGAATGGCATGTCCAATAAATTCTTACCTGGACTCAACCTAATTGCTTATTTAGGATCTTGGTTCATATATGAGCAGTCGTAAGTGAATTTATGACGGTATAGCGTGAGTGTCGGAAACTTTTTGCAGGTCCGATAATGTCGGTAAAGCCGTCATAGTAATGCTAAACGATGGCGAAAACGGAAGCGTGTGGGTTTCCGAAAATGAGCAACCACCCTATCAAGTTGAATTTTCGAATAGGAGGGCAATGAAAAAGAACAAATTGTCAAGCTTTTTCGATCAATTCTTCGGCTAGTAGCAAACTGAAAATTAAAAATTCTTCTATTTCTTTACCGCCATTGAAGTATTCGTCATTCTTCAGCACAAAGTACACTTCCATCGATGTAGGTACCTACCACTCATCCTAACACTTTGTGTCCCCTCGATGACAAAACCAAGTTGCAACTTCCCTTTCTGATTGCATTATAGCATTGAATAAGTACTAGGTACCTTAATTTAGATAGTAAAGGTCTAACATTTTCTGGAAACAATTTTATATCTAATAGTATATTAAGTATTAAGGTCAGTAGGTGTACTTTACCGATTGAGGATAATAATTGCAAACCGAGAGCGCAGCTCGAGGTGTGCAATATTATCCGAAATCGGTTAAGCACCTACTGGCCGTGGTGCTTACGCTATTTTTTGCACGATCAATTCATTATTGATATAAACTAAATTCGAATGTATCAATGTGGTATAGCATCACAATGGGTTCAGTAGGTACTTTTTTGTGGGTTGCTACAGTTACGTTTCTGTTTTTGAAAACAAAACAACACGTACGCGAACCGTGGTTTGGTTGAGACTAGTGAACATGAATGATTCAGAAAATTCCGAAATAGAAAATGCATGGAGTATTGGCTGCGCGTCGACTATTTCCGAAAAATCTAAAAGTAGGTATGAAGCCGCATATGATTCTTTCCTTAAATGATGTGAAAGTAAATGTCAAACTGACATAAGTGAAAAAATTGTGTTAGCATATTTCGTTCAACGTAGTGAAGGATTGAAACGCCATCAAGCTTATGGTGTGATTATTCCATGTTGAAAAGTATGATTTTTCTAAGAAGGGGTGTTGATATTTCTAAATACAGTACGCTGATAGCATTTTTGAAAATAAAGAACGATCGGTATCAGCCAAAAAAAATCTAGCGTTTTTTCTAAAGCAGATTTTCATAAATTTCTTACGGAAGCACCCGATGACACGTACTTGATGATAAAGGTAAGTAATGTACAGACTCCAGTCACTGATTTTAACATTAATATGTACAGCTAGGCATGATCAGAACATTTTATGTGGAACTCCAGGGAACCCTTCATCATCTTCGTTGCCATCAACAGAACCTGCTATTTCATACCGTACTAATTCAAATCCTCTATCGACTGCTGAGTGTGAAGAATCTGTAAACACCGTGTTTTCCAATTGCCTGTTTAATTCCCGAACCAATTTTTGTAACTTGACAAAATTTTACATTTAACTTCTACATTAATAAACAATCATTTGATTTTTGACACATATCTGACATATCCTACTTGTCGCATGTTACTATAACTGTCACTTGGTTGCTAAGCACGTTGCTATGATACACTTACCGCCCTAGGTTGGTAAGCGCACCTTACCGCCTTGAAAATGAATTAGTAAGTAGCCGACAATAACCGATCGTGCAAAAAATTAGTATAATCCCAATCCGCCAGATGAAGATTTTTCTGCTTAACTTTTTATATTAT
>NW_022170511.1:27033241-27083133 GCF_008802855.1 Photinus pyralis
GCCTATTTGAGGGGCAAACAAATGAACACTTTGTTTAATTCTAGATTCTATAATTTATTAGGTTATTATACCAATGATGAACCAGTACGGCGCAAATTATCGATTTATTTGAAAATAATTCTACTGGTAGTAGTACGAGTACGATGATCCGCATGGGGATCCCGGAAACCAGCAGAAATAGAAAAAAAACTAAAAGAAATGCAGTTCTCAAGTTGCATTTATGGGCTTTTAAAAAATGCACAGCTAATTAATTGTAATGCAATGTCTCGAAACAGAATTTTTTTAAATATTTCGTTCAATGTCTATATATACTTTTGATATTATCTAGAATAAATATGTATCAAACAAATGTACAAGGGAAAGGAAAACCGTAATAACTGCTTACTCTGGCTATCTTGCTTTTTAGAATAATTAATCAAGTGATAATGAAAATTGGCGAGGTAGCAAATACAATTGATTCCTGCTGAAGCCTCTGAAGGCGGTGGGGGTGAGTCCTTATAGAAAAAAAGAAGGCCTTTGTTACAATTTGGTTCAAGAATCTAAGAATATTATAGCGAGTATCCCAGACATCGGGGCGCCAGCAGGTGCCATGAAGTCGAAAAAATATTAATCGCCGCGACGATAAGGAATGCATAGGCGACGCATTCTTTCTTTGAAACTCCTTCTAGAATTTTGGAGAATGCTGGTGATTTTTCAAGAAACTTACCGTTTGTTATATACGCAAATTGAAGCGTGTTTAATAGTTAGTTCCAACATCAACATCTATGCCTAAGTGAGTATTATATTATACTTCGATCTTTTAAGTTTGGAAATTATTTAAGATGACCTCGCTGTAAAGTTTAGTACGTGTAATACCATCAGTCTCTAGGGGGCGAAGTCCCCACCAGACGTGACATGGTATTTATTTATCAAGATCCGGAGGGTACGCTAACCTAAGACGAGACAAGGCGTATTAGGATCTGGATCTTAAGCAGAATTGATAATCTTGAAGAGGGGATGGTTGCTCTCCGATTTAAAAGTGCCGAAACAAAGGAGCGGCCTTGTATATTGTGTAACGGGAGCCCGCTACGGCGCTACGAAATTAAATATTTGAGAATTTTTTGATTGATTGTGACGAAATAAACAGAGTGATCACATTAAGAGCGCAAGTTTCTTCAAAATTTTGTTGTGCAAGTTTGTGCAGGGTAATTGTTTTGGATACGGGCTCACTTTTCTAATTGGGTATATTACCAGGACGTTGCGAGTAAAGCAAAATTAATGGGATGTATGTGATCCTCCTGCTGATTCAAATCCGGTGCTGTTATTCGGGACATGGGAGCTGGCACGTAGAGGTTCCGGGTAAATGGGTTTTCTGGGGATATGAACTGGTAAAAGAAATGAATTCTATTCGTAGAACAGAGCCTGACGCTCAATGAATGGGCGTAGTTTTGGGAGGTCTAAAGATCGAAGGCGTGAGGAGGGGACTGAATATACACATATGGTGGTCAATCCAGTCATAAAGTAGGTAAGTATATATGCGACCTTTTACCCCAAAACACGTCAGGCAAAATTAAACAAAGTACTTATAACGCTTGGCCTGTTTAAGCTACAGCGCCATCAGTAGCTATAGAGAGGAAGTAAGAAACAACCTCCGCATACACTATGTCCCTTGTGAGGGATATATACCTAGGTATATACAGTGTGTGTCTCCAGATTGGCTTTACTATATGTTTAATTGATCAAAAAATGTTTGAATCTTATGTTGAGGTTGCTTAATAGTACGGCAAACTGTATTAAGAAAAGATGATTTGAATATGAATAATTATCTCCATAATTATGAAAACGCTAAAAAATCAGCTTATCAAATCAGTATTTGATTATTGCTCTTGCACAGATTTTGGATTACGATAAGAGGGTGAACAGGGCCCACGCGTACTTAGGCCTCAAATTCGGGCCCTTTGTACTACCTCCCTGACTAGGGTTGCCCGACCCCTCAACGTCACTCAAGCCATCCCACACGTGAGATGAAGTAAGATCCCGCTTAAATTTGAAAAGTGGCAAGTGATAAAAGATCTAAGGCAAGGCCCCCTTACGTTAGTTGTAAACAACGCTTTGACCTGAAGCACAGTAGGGAAGGAACGTAAAATAAAACACTGAAATTGTAGAAAGTTTGTTTAATAATTATCGTGATTATTATGATTGTATAAGCTCGAAAATTGAAGTCAAAATAAATTACATTGCAAAAATAAATTTTGAAAATGATATAGTTCACTGAATAAAAATAGAAATAGGCTGGGAAAAAAAAAGAACTTACCAATAAAAAAACCAGCGTCAAATTAATATCAAATTGTGTTGTAAAATTAATTGCTTGTAATGATGTGAATGCTTAACATAAAATTATAACATCACAAAAAGTAGCAGGTAAACTTTAAGTAGTAATCAAGTAACATAATATAGGTTAAAATCAAGTTTTGGGAATTATGGGTTAGGTAAGCAGGCACCAAGATTCTAATAGCGTTTTCGATTGGCAAAACTCGTACTGCACGAGTGTTGCACGAGAAACTGAAGAAATCCATGTGAAAATTGCTCTCAATGGAACATAAATATTCGTAAATATTTGCTGTCATTTGTCCATAACCTCATTTTAGATTTGTATTTATACAATGATTTAGGTAATCGACAAATCTGTATTCTAAAAAATGACTGAAACGATTTCACTATTATTTATGATAAACAATGAGGAATATAAATTTGAAATTCCTGTAAAGAACCAATTTTTGGCGTGAACTTTAAAGAGTAAATGCAACTTTTTGTAAAGTAGAAGTTATATGGCTAGTTCATCATCTTCGCTATCGCTAGATGACAACAAAAAACTCTCCAACGCAAGAAACAAATTCAAATTGGCGCACTTTTATTTTGAAAATTTGCTCCACGAGCTCTCCGACCTCGTGCGTCAAACATTGCATTTAGTGCGTAATTGTTGCATCACATTTGCCAATGGAACACAGAAAATTGCCCTAAAATTACCAATAGAACGTAAAAATTGCACTCGTGCAGCACGAGTTTTGCCAATTGAAAACGCTATAAGAAAGAATGAAATACACAGGATGTGACTCATCTTTGGTGCAATAAAGCAAGATGCAAAATTACATGGCCTTGTAGGCACATTTAACAAAAAACACACGAACTTATAAATTAAGATAAGTTCGTGTAAAAACAAGATATGCGGAAATTATTGAATCGCCACTCATTTATCGCACATAGATTCTAAACTGAAGAGCTTTGATTAGCGTAATCCCGCTGCTGCAAGATATAGGTAACCCGCCCCTGGTTTCGGGGTTTCGAGCCTACAGTTGAATGTCGAAGACAATCACGGAATTAGGTGTCGTAGCTCAATTTTGACTACAGTTTTTTACCACCCCCGTGATTGCTTCATTCACGGAGAAAATTGTTAGTAACAAACAACAAGTCAGTACATACATCAAACGAATCGGTAATTTCCACATAAGTATTAAAATAAAATGAAAATTTATATGAATGTTATTTCAGGGACAAGACCAAGTAATCAACATCAATAAACATAAATTAAGCCAACATTACACCCAAAACGTAAACAATTACAAACACTAACGGTATTAAACATGTCATTCTGCATTGCGGTTATAAACCAAGTAAATTTCAAAAAGAAAAATTGAAAATAAAATATGTGGCATACAAAACACAAATACGATATAAAGAAATGCAAAAATTACTACCTGCATTAAATAACACAAAATAACAACAAACATTTATGGAGCGACGCGTTCACGACCGCCATTCAAGACATGATGCAGGATGCTAAACGCTTATATATATGGCCACAGACAACATATATGTATATGTTGTCTGTGATATGGCTAAACGTAACCCCCTTTCGTGCTTGCTAGATGGCGCAAATTGCTTTCCCCTCCTAAAAATTGCGTGGTTGCCAACTCACAAAAATGTGTGCATCGTCGTAAGTTGTATATACAGGGTGGAACCTCTCAGTGGATAATGCTATGCTCTAGGCCTCAAGTCCGGAGTTGAAGGACTAAATTAAGATAGCACCAGAGTTTAAATAATACCATCACTCATATTATTTGCTTGAGGTTGAGAATATTGATTTTTGAATAAGTTGTAAAAAACGGCATTTTCTATATTTTAATAACTATATTTCATACGCAAAAAGCACGTTTTTAACAATTTGCAAATTATAGACAAATCAATTACATAGTGGTGTAAACTATCATTGTTATAATAGATTTTCAACAATGATTTGAAAATAGAAAATATTTACAATTCTCTTTAAAAATGTTACCACATAAAAAGTCTACTAATTAGGTAGGTACCTACAATTAAAGAATATAGAAATTCGAAATTAGACACAAAAATACAAACAAAAGATGCCTATACCGCCTAAGCGCTTATACATAAAACTGTACGGAAATATAAATATAATGGGCATATTAATTAGTAAAATACATCACATACAAAATTTTATTTCTTTAACGAGGCAACTATAATGCCTATTAAAGCTGAAACAATAACAACTGCTATTAAAACTAATATACACAATTTTATCCTGTACTTTCTGCTATATCTGGAGGCCTTAAGTAACTGTTCGGTACCCTCCTCAACGTTACCTACTGCATGATCAATACTGTTCTCAATTGTATCGACATGCTCACGTTGTTCGTGAACTAACGCACTTAATTCCCTCATAATTTGGTTAACGTCTAATACGTCTGATTCAATTTGTCTAATACGTGATTCTCGGTCTACTAGTAGATCTTGCTCGAACGCTAGCTGTTTTGATAGTTGAAGTTGTTCGGATTGGCTACCGGCCTCTTCGACAGAAGAGGTTTCTGGACTGTGCACCATCAGGAGGTTCGCCTTCATTTTATTTGCGACTAACTAAAATGTTTATAGTGTAGTTACAAATTTTCCAGCACTAAATTATAAAGGGGCAGGCCACACCTAGATTTTTTTTGTGCTCGAACTCTGATGTTCGAATTTTCAGTGAATCTTATGATACAGCATCCCATATTTTTGCGAGGTATCATACATTTTCAAAATTGAGAACTTTGGAATGGTTTAGAGAGCATCCTGTTCGAGTACAAAAAAACTAATGTGACCATTGTAGGTACATCCTCGTACATTACCTTTTGCATCGAATGATATTTGCCCATCGCTTCCGTAAAGTTATCGGCGAGTTTATTAATTTGAAATTCTTTTTGCTTGTCCCCCTTTTTTATTATCATCTTTAATCGGTTTAAGTCCTTTGGTGTGATCGATATAATTTGGTTCGTGCTAAGTTGGGAAACATGGCTGCAATTAATCATTAAATAGTGGTCGTAAAGGCCCAGCGATTACACTTACATTTTATCTCGAACTCCCTGATTGTCTCGACTAGTTCCTATAGTTTTAAGCGCTTGTTCAAGCGTTTTCCAACCCGTATTAATTGTGTAAATATTTGTAACGATATTATCGCAAAGGCTATTGAATTCGGAGGAGTTGGAAGTACCTTGAAACTGTGCATCGTCCGAATTGCTAGATATGGTTCCATAATTAGTTTTATGCATTTTTCTTAACTATTTGTAATTGGAATGGAAGACTGTTTTTGTTTAGTGTGTGAGTAACATCATGTATAGCACCAACCAGAATAACGTTTAATTACGAATACTTTTGTGATGACTCACTTCACAAAAAGCATGCAATGAAAGTAAATCTCTTTTGGGAATTTATCTAATAGGAAATTTATGACGTTTATTTTCATGTCAATATTTTTTATTTTGAACTACGCAAAAAGTGTATTGTGGAACTACATCATTCATACGTCGAAGTCGTCGTGGTCATCCGAACTACTTGAAGAAATTATACAGTGTGTCTTGATTATTAATAAATATTTGTTAATATACAGCGTGTCCCAGATCGCGAAGGATTGCATGGGTAACTTTCTTATTATTAAAGAGAATTGCTTAAATGGCCAACGTTTTGTAGTTTTAGACGCTTATTTAAAAGTTGCTTGTTTAAAATGTCGAATAGGTTGGACGCAATTTCAAAAAAACTAAAATCGGTCAATTCCTTGAATGTCTTGAAAGTATACGAGATACAAAAAAAGTGTAATATAAAAGTCACTGTTTTTGATACGCTTAATTTAGAATGGCAGCATGCCGGATTCATTTTTCATTTCTGATCTAGAAAGTACATCAAACATAAAAAGACCCGTGTATCCTCAATTTTTATTTGCGAGTAAAATAAACCCAAAATAAATTATTGAACGGCTGCGTTTTTAGTCCGAATTTGAAACGCTTCAGTCTAAATACGTCACAAACCTACAACCAATCACGTAGAAGTGAGCCGGCAACCTTGTGGAACGCGCAAATTCCTACGCGAGAGCATTCAAAAAAATTCAAGATGGCTACTTTTGAGGAACATTTACCAACTTCCTAAAGTTAAATAGGCACAATATTGGATTTTTAGATTACTTACAAGCATTTTTAATTCTCTTTTCAATAGCTTAAGATTGAATCAACGGTTTTAATCAAGTAGACTGTGATGAGTTTTAAAGAAAGAAACAAAATCTATTCGAGGCAACAAAACAATAAAAATAATTATATCAGATGTTCAAAATATACGGGGCGCACTCATAGGAGGAGGGGTTTGGGCGTTTCAACAACCTCCAAAATTTTATATAAGTATGTACGTCCAGAAACATTTGGACTTTTATTTTGACATCACTTATTGACTATGCTATTATCCATTCTTACATACCTACAAAATGTCCCCTCCGAAAAAATGTCATGCCATTGTCCAGTTAAACACATTCCAAGACACTTCGCGGTACACACACAACGTATTACCATTGATGCATTATTGTTCCAGGTCACATTTTGTAGGTGGTTTATCCGTAAGAATTTCGAAATTAACAGTTTTATCAGTCGAGTACTTTGGACAGATGTGTCTTATTTTTCTAACTGCGGAGTTTTCAAATCGACATAATATATGAACACTACTCGTCACAGGAAAACCTCGGTCCTTACAAGAACCTTCTGGTCATATACATACTTATGGGAATGTTCGATCGACTTGCGGACAGCTAGTAGTTCTCTTCGGAGTGACACAGTAAATTACGTTCCGGTTTAGAAAAAACTTTATTGGAATGTCCGAAGACTCTCTCGTGCTCATCCTGCATTTGAGCGTTGAGTGAAAAATTAGTTCAATGATTTGAGACAGTACAGCACCCAAAACATTGCTAGCATCTGTATCTAACGCGAATTCCCCTTCTCTTCTAGGATAGCTGACCACACGAGCCGTAACTAAAGTTTGTTCAAGATCTTCAAAAGCGCGCATACATCCATCATCGCATTTGATATCTCGGTGTTCCTCTGTTGACTCAGTGAACGGCTTTGCAATATCGACAAATCCACTAACAAATCGCCGGTAGTACGTGCACAGGCCCAAGAAACTTCGTATTTCGTGTTTATCTTTATCTGGGGCCATTCTTGGATGAACTTTGTCGGGATCCATTCTCCGAAACCAGATGACCAAGATATTTCACTGTTTTTTGGCAAAGGTTGCACTTCTTTGTATGAAGTTGAAGGTTAACACAGCGCAACCTCATAAACACGTCTTCGAGATTCTTAAGGTGTTCTTCGAACGTTCGACGAATTGCAATTACGTCGCCCAAATACGTTTTCCACGATAAACCTCCCCAAAATCAGTTCCATTAATCTCTCAAACGTCGCGGGGGCGTTACATAAACCAAAATGCATGACCGGAAATTGAAATAAACCCGATCCTATGCTAAAGGCCGTCTTCTCGTGAAGTTCAGGATCCAGACCAACTTAGCTTTTCATAGCTAAGGTAGAAAACCATTTAGCACCGGCAAGTCATCATCATTTTTTTTCTATATAAGTATTCGTTCTTTTCTTCTATACGAATGTTTTGCAGTATGAACGCGAGTAAAATATCCAACGCATCTACGTCCACGCAACAATCAGGAAAGTTGCCTTCTCTTCCCCTGTCTTACTTGTTTGTAACGACAGCGTCCTCAAACTGTTTCCGGGACCATGGACCACGGTTCTTTTCCATCGAATGTGGGTGGCTTAACTTGAATTTCTGTCGTACCAATACTTTCGCACGGTTCAGAGGCTTCTTTGAGGGCCGATTGTGGGACAACAAGTAGAATTTGTGTTATGTGACGTGAGTTAAGAGAGCAGAGGCATGATAAAAGATAACGGGGCAGGAGATACTTCACAGTTGTTAGTTCGGTCTGGAAAACCTTCCTCGCCACTTACCACAAAGTTGAGCGCCACCCTGATTTAAATGATTAAAGCTTCTTCGTATGAAACTGGAAAGTATTGAAGGAAAGCGATAAAATACAATAGTCGCAATTTCCGGTAACAAGATAATACAATGATTTATTTAAAATTAATTAAATTCCCAAAAAGTTACGGCTGTAAAAAAATCCCGAAATGTAGAATTATTATGACAAAATGGCGTCGATAATGAAAATACAAGTTACCCATAGAATGATAGAATCATATCATATCATATCATAAGCATTTTAACAAAGAAAAGAAACAACGAACCCGAGTTAATCCACTCGGTAATTGAAATGACGATGGCTTGAGAAGCCAAAATTCCGATCCAAGATCGTTACTTATCGGGTTGCAATTTCCGAAAGAGAATACATTTATAACACCACCCAAAATCAAATCACTCATGCATCAATAAGGTAGTGAAGATTTAAGAAAATTAACATTGGTATAATTCCTTGGAGCGGAATTGCGTAAATACAAACTTGATAATTGAAGAAAAGAAAAGTTAAAATAAACGACCTTATAGGTAGTTTCACATTTGTACACTTTTCTATTGCGCAATACCTATTTAAAATTGCGCAACTTGGTTATTTCCGCGTGTGAACTGCGCTGCAACGTGCAAAACTTGCGCCATCTTTTAAGCTGCCTAACTTGCATATATATTTCAGAAATTGATACGTGTGATGTGACTACCCAGATGCAATAAAATGTCATTACAACAAGGTGGACCGTTTTGTCGGTTATATAAAGTGGCGCAATTTGCGTTTAGTCTGGCACGTGTACTACTGCATAGCAGATGATATGGCTTCTCGCGTAATAAAATCAAAGCAAAATCAAGCAAAATGGACTTCGGAAAATACGTTTCTGTTACTTTTTCTAATAAGTAATCAAAATCCGAAGCCGACATCCGTAAACAAGTATACATTTTTTTAAACCGAAATAGCTTTTGTTTTGAAATCACCAATGGATATATTTCTTGCAGACGTCTCAATCTCCCTTTGTGAGTACCCTCTTCCCACAATTCGTTCTTGAGGTATAAGGGAATGTACCCGGTCACGATAAGAGGTCGAGTAGGAAGGCTATGGGTGGTAGAAATTAATTCCTTTCGCTGAGACCTTTCATTAGAGGACCATGAAGGATAAAACTAGTCCCCCCCCTCCACCCCGTACCGCAACAATATTCCAGCAATAAGTTGTTGACGACACCGCTTTGTTCTCGTTTTTTATCCACTCACGTACCCATATTCTTTTCCTACACTTCCTTTGTTGTTTTTTTCTTATTAGCAAAAGTACCTAAAGTTACGCATCCCATGCGTCTTCAGAATACATATTAGTATTTACAAATTTGTTTGTGAAGATAAACTAAACAGCGACCACTCGCACTACTCCCACCGACGTAGAGAAGAAATGTGAACATCCTCGCAACTTAAAAAAATTGCATCCACATTTTGATATTGCGCCACACTAAATGTCGCAAATTATTCGCAATTTTTGGGTTCAATGTGAACACCATGCGCCATTTAATTGCGCAATATTGAAAATTTGCGCCACAATAGTGTACAAGTGTGATACTACCTTCAATGTCATTATCTCCGCTCCAAAAAGCGACCTTGTACACACGTCTGAAGGTCAAAGTGCAATGGGAAATCGCACAGTTGCGCATCGGTTGCTAAGCCACTGCCTTTACCAAAACACGCCCCAAAAACCCTAAACACATAATGACATTGACATACCTCATCCTGCAAAACCCATACTCTCACACACGCCTCTGATTTTAGTCTGAGAGCTGGTAGACATTTTTGGGTAGGTATTTGAGGCACGCTGAAAACTTGTCCACTTCTCCAATAATACCCAAACACAGAAATGCAGGCTGAGGAGTGGCGAGGCTAACGCTTTGCCAGGGGCCTTCAAAGTTTGAAATAGTATATTATATACCCATTGGCGCAATCAGATATTTGCTTTGGGAGGTGACAGTTATCTCAGTACCTACCCCTTTTTGGGGGGGGGGGGGGGATATTTAAGCGATACGTAAGTATAAGTAAACGTTGGCAACCCTGACGCTAAGACAACCGGAACATCGAATTCATTTCATTTATCCACTTCTTGTCTATGTGTAAGCACTTATTCTTTTTAGAATTTTGGGGGGTGCTTCTGAAGTGGTACTTTTAATCCCGAAGGTAAAGTTTATGGCCCGACCGAAGGGAGGGCCATAATTTACCTAAGGGATTAAGACCACTACTTCAGTCGCAAGGTATATACGACATTTTTCGTACTTCTGAAACTGAAACACTTAATATGTATGAAGTTAGAGAACGCGTTCTTTCAAAAAGTCGCTGCTTAACAAGTTACCATAGGAACGTTGCGTCGATTATATGCTATGGTCACAGAATACGGCCTTATTATTATATTATATTATTCTGTGGCTATGGTAACAAAAATAATTTGGAAACTGTCATTGCTATAAAAACTTAGAAGGGAAACGTAAACGGGAACAACTGAGTACAAATATAATTAGTTTGGAGAACATTCAATAGATGGCGCATAGTTAGCGTGCGTGTTATAGTGTCATAATTTTGGTGGTGGGTGACAAAGGTGTATTTGATATTGATAAAAAGCAGCCAAAAAACTAGGTAAAGAATTGATACCACCGAAATCCAAAAAAGTATATGAGCAGCAGTACGATACATTTAAGAAGTGGTGCCGCATACAAAATGTGGGACAACCTACTGAAATTGCCTCGTTAGTAATTTCATCCTTCCGGGATTTTCGTCCAAATTTAATCCCGGCGGGACGAAAAGTGACACTTCAGTACTTGTCATCACAGAATACGGCCTTCTCAGAATAGAAACAGCAATTTTCGCTATAAATAGCGTTGCACGTCATCAACAGAAGAAAATGGGTGAAAATGATAGTTGAGTGATGACGATTAACTGGACAATAAATAAAACTGCAATTACCTGTCACGAGAACTGTGTATTAAAATTTATTTTGTTTTATGTTAACAAAATGGAATGTTACGTAGTCTGAAAAGTATCTTTCACCTTTTTACGATCATATCAGTTTATGTTAATTATCATTTTATGTACTTAGTTCAATAAAATTTCTTGTGTTTTTGTCTCGGTTGAACTTACTAGTCTCAAATTCCACTACAGCAAGAGTTGGTCAAATAACGTAAAATCAGTCAAGATTTCAAGCAAGCATTAACTTGATATTTATTTGCTGATGGCCTATGCAATGGTTTATAACTACCGAAACATTTACATAATGCCGCAATGCCGACATTCCTCATCTTTCTGCTCACAACGGCAGCGATACGTTATAAACAAAATGCTAATAGTACTACACTTAGTGGACTGCACTTTCCTTGAACCCGTCACAGCACAGTAGGAATGGGTTTTATTGATGCACAGTAGGTTGGTTTCACACAGGGAGCCCAAAAAATGATCTCTGAATTTTCTTGTTCCTCTGGAATCTGGATGGTAGAAACATAACCTAAAAGTGTTTCCTTAATAAAAGATTAATATATCAGCATACCTTAGAAATATTTGGCAATGCCGTGTATTGTTGATGTCATCAAATATCAATGACGTGCAACGCTTTTTATAGCGAAAACCCTTTACATCTTAAACTTCGATTTAATTTTTATGCCATACCTTACGAATAATTTCATTTCCATAGGTAATGTCGCAACGGGTATCTATTTTAATCCCATACGTGAATAACGTTTGTTCTTAAAGTGCATATATACGAATTTCAATGCATGCGATTTAATTTGATATACGCATGATAGGTTTGGTCCAAGTGTTCCCTCACCTGCCGCCCGTAGTGAGCAGGGCACCCATCGTGCTGGAACCAGTGGTCCCAGTACAAGTTCACTGGAACATCCATTAAAAGTTCTGGTAGCACCTCGCGCAGGAAAATCAGGTAATTATGGGCATTTAGACGCGGAGGGAGGATGTAAGGCCCCAGTAGGTTGTCCCCCAGGATGCCAGCCCAAACTTTTAAAGAAAACTTGTCCTGGTATCCTCGCGTAAACGTTTCATGAGGATTGTGCTCCGCCCAGTAGTGGCTGTTACGAAGATTGAAGGTCCCCTCTCTTGAGAATCCTTTCTCGTCAGTAACTAGCACGCTCCTCAGAAAGTTCGGATTAGCTTCTTCCTCCTGGACGACTAAGTTGCAGAATTCCAGCCTCCTTTCATGGTCACCCGGCCGTAACTCTTGCACTTTCTTAAACTTATAGGGGTGAAAGTTGTTGTTGTTGGCGATGTTCCACACTGTGTGTTGACTACAACCCGCCTGATCTGCTACAAGTCGAGTGCTAGTACGCGGGTTTGCCTCGAAACGTTTCAACACATCCTCCTCTAAGGCATTTACCAACGGGCGATCGCGATCACGGGCGCTAGTGGGCTGCGAAATAGGAGGAGGTCGGTGTAAACAAACAAACTTTTCGAAATGGGTGCTTAAATGACCCAAGTATCGATGTGCATCACGAATCTGTGTGTAAAGTTAAGCCTCCGTCAGCTTACCTGCAATTGCCTTGTCTCGCACAGTCGGAAGTGAACTTCTTGAAAGACCTGTCTGCAGGGTAACTGACGGTTTGGATACCGCTCAGCGTACGCTCGTCGTGCAGCTCGTGCGTTACCATTTGCCAATCCGTACATGAAGTGCATGTCCGCGTATTCCGTGTTAGTAAAACGTGCCATAGTGTTTATTCACTTGATACGCGTCGTTGCAGACGGGATTTCGTGGGTTTAAACCAAGATATATCTTGGTTTAAACAAAATTCTGATCAAGTGTCAGCCACACATCGCCGCCTGAGATCGCTCCGTGTGCACCGCCGGCCGGTTGGGTTGCCTACCTACAGGCGCGAAATTCCAGAAGGTAAATTTGGCTCTGGAACCCTTATTTTAGATTTCCGACCCCAAGTGTCCTATATCAAAATACTCCCCTACGCACCACCTACACGCTCCCAAACGGTGGCAGGTACTATAGGAATCACCCTGTATACCTACCTCTACCATAACCTTATCAGTTTACAATTTTCACTGTATTAAATTACCTATAATGATTCTTATTGTAATATTTTATCTACGGCCTGAATATGACGAATATGTCGAAATCGATCGTCTAAAAAATAAATAAAAATCGCGATACAAGTGAATTCCGAACGATCCTCGAGATCTTCACACATACATTATTTTTACAATAACTTTAAGGGGTTGATTCTGCCCCACCAGATCAGCATGGCTTGTAAAACGAACTTTTGAATCAGCATTAGTTTGCATGCGTAAAACAAATTTTTTTGATTCGGCACTAGTTTTACTTTTATTCGAGGTGCCTACATACAAAATTTCATCTAAATATCTTAACAAATAAAAAAAACGACTGCGCATGCGCAAAACAAATTTTTTGATCGGTATCAGTTTTCCTTTTATCACAGATTTCGCAATCCTTACAACCATCGGAGACATTGGAAATGATAACCGTATAACCTATATAAAACCCTAAATAACCCTTATTCACACGGAATAATCTTGCACATGGACAGACAGACGGACGGACACACACACGGACAGACAGACAGTAATACAAAATTATAAAAGATCTCGAGGATCGTTAATAAATAAACCTCACAGTGGGAAGCTCTGGGGCATACCTTCGAGAGGGAGGTTTGGATATTAGCTGTTGTAGCTTTTTTATTCTTTACAATTGCTTGGTATGTTCTTGACTCATCTAAGGCGAAGGAATCATTCTGAATGCTGTGAGTATTACAGTGTGTAGCAGCGTCAGTCGCATGCCCAAATCTTCAACACTAAGATTCTTAGTCATATGTTATATTGTACGAGTATATAGTGTCCATATACAAACAGCATATGTCTCAAATCTAATCCGCCTGTTAACATCGCCGCCAATTGGTAAAACCATTCGTAGCACACAGGAGCTATTTGAAACAAATACTCTTGTTCGTGTTGAATTCCTGTCTAATCAGGCCGTTATGTCATACGGGGGTGTAAATCTCAGTTACAAAATTTTAAGGTTGCGTCGTGAGGTAGATTTTCATAATGACGTTGGTCCAATTTTGCTGAGATCATGGGCGATTCATCGAAATTTTTCTGTGCTTATTTTACTCAACGTATTGCGTGTACTGGAATTGACCTTACGGTTACCCACTCCCGATTATTTCTTGGAAAATATTGTTTTACCACCAGTTATGAACGTGTTTTCGACTTATGACACCCCTTACCTAATCAATAGTCTTGACATAAACATTCAGAGACTGACCGAGGGTGGGTTGTACGATAAACTGGATAACGACTGGCGACTATATGCAGATATCAAGAAAAGGGAGTTTGTTCAGTCAGACGAAGTTGTTGCGTTATCTTTTTGGAACCTTAACGCCGTTTTCATGGTATTTATCTTTGGTGTAGTCTTATCAATTGTGGTGTTCGTTGTAGAATTAATAATACATCACTATAGATAGACAGTAAATTTGTGTATGTGATTTAATGCTCTTGGATGATTATATGCCGTTTGTACAAATACAAAAGACATGCTAATGTTTGTTGAATAAAGTTGTTAGTTTGAGCGCAATATATTTACTTATTTCTCTGTTAACGTTAAAAAAACCCATTTGATCCACATACGTGCCATCATTAACAAAAGCAATTCCGAAGATTACTTAGGCAGCCAACAATGCATTTACTAAAGTGGCAACATTGAAGTGGTGATCCGTATGGGATCGACAAGGATTCATGTTCCCGTTAAAATCAGATCAGATGTGTTTAACTGACATATAAGCGACCGGTCCTTTGTATATTCTGTGTAAATGGAGCATAAGTAGGATCACTGAGCAAAAATGTTTTTTTCTTTTCCAAGAAAAAATTAATAAATAATTTCCCTCTATTCCCTCAGTGTGTCCCAGATTGCGTGGGATTGCATGGGTAACTTTCTTATTACCAAAGATAGAGAATTGATTAAATAGCCATTGTTTTCCAGTTTTACGTGCTTATTTAAAATTTCCTTGTGGAAATTCAAAATGTCGAACAGGTTTGACGTAAATACAAAAAAAAACTAAAATTGGTCATTTCTTTGAATGTCTTATATCATCGAAAGTATAAGAGATATAAAACAAGTACAAATTGTGCACAACCCTTGCAATTTCTTCCATAAATAAGAAAGTTGGCACTACACATCCTACACAAAACCAAATTTGGAAAATGGCGCTACATTTGCTTTTATTCCAAGTGGCTATGTATCAAATTTCATTTAAATCCCTCCATAAATAAGAAAGTTGGATCTGCGCATGCGCCAAACTAAATTTTGAAACGGACGTTATATTTGCTTTTATTCCAAGTGGCTATGTATCAAATTTCATTTGAATGCCTCCATAAATAAGAAAGTTGGCACTGCGCATGCGCAAAACCAAATTTTGAAACTGGCGTTAAATTTGCTTTTATTCCAAGTGGCCATGTATCAAATTTCATTTGAATGCCTCCATAAATAAGAAAGTTGGCACTGCGCATGCGCAAAACCAAATTTTGAAACTGGCGTTAAATTTGCTTTTATTCCAAGTGGCCATGTATCAAATTTAATTTGAATGCCTCCATAAATAAGAAAGTTGGCACTGCGCATGCGCAAAACCAAATTTTGAAACTGGCGTTAAATTTGCTTTTATTCCAAGTGGCGAGATGTCAAAAGGGCCTTCCTTATTTTTTGGGCTACATTGCCAATTCACGAACTCCGATCTACAAATCTACTAAATTTTATTGTAATCGGACAGACGGACAGACACCGCAAGATTATAAATTTGCTATGAGCTTAGTGATTCTCGCAAGACAAGACAAGACAAGAAATAGCCCTTTCTTGTCTTGTCTTGCAAATTTTTGCAAGAACTTGCTCACTTCTTGTCTTGTCTTGCCTTGCAAATTTCTTGCAAGTCTTGCGGTGTGTGACTTTCTGGTATAGGACTCTTTGTCATTCATTTTGCGAATCATTTTTCTTATTTAAAGTAATACTTTACAAATATTGTGCAAAATTTTACGATAGAAATGCAAAAAGAATCCAGAATTTTTGTAATATTTTGTTAAAAAATGCTAATGCTTTTCTTTTTTTCTTCTTTTTTAATTTTCTTTTCTTTTTTTCTTTTCTCTTTTCTTTCTATTTCTTTCTTTTTTTCTTTCTTTCTTTTTTTTTCTTTTTTTTAGGACCCTACATAACTTCACCAGACACAGACACTAATCGTTACTTGATTTTAATCCGTGCGGTTAGTTAACCAGGCTAGACCTGAGTTCTCGCAAGAAACACCGACCATAATAATAATAATAAATGAGAATATCACTATTTGATATTAAATTCGAACCCATACATTTTGTGAGTTTGTGCAGAAGTTCAAATGGCAACCTTTAATGTTGAAAAATATTATGCTAACCGAACTTACTCTCTCATGGCAGTAACACTTTACCGAGTACTTTTCCTGTAGCCTGTCACTTTATCAGATTCCTTTTCCTGTCGCCTCGTATATTACATTGGCATAGACATTGTTAATGTCTATAATGACTCACCTGACATCATTTTATTTTATTTTTGGACGCGGATTTTTGGCCGAACCCGGATTAGAACCAGGTGCCCTTAGTACCGCAGTCGTCCTTCCACGCTACTGCACCACTCAGGCCCAAATTTTGTATTAAAAAGAAAATTTCGGGACAATGTACCTAATACAAAACTCGCCAGTAAAGTGATACTACTTGACTCGGAAATTAATTCAATTTAATTTTTCCTCGCCAGTAATGGTAAACTTCCCTGACTTTTATGTAAATAACTATGACTCAAGCTAGCTATTCTCAAGCGCGTGAAGCAAATACGTATTTTCAAAATCGATCGCCGGACCTTGCAAGTAATGCAAGAAATTTCTTGTCTTGCATTGAGCGTTTCTTGCCTTGTCTTGCAAACTCATGCAAGAACAAACATCACTTCTTGTCTTGCGCAAGACAAGACAAGACAAGACAAGAAGCAAGAATTCTTGCTTCTTGTGCGAATCACTACCTATATGAGCTCGTTCATAAATACGGAACATTTATACCCGTGAATTCATGCGGAACTTTAAAAATTTAAAGAAGGTCCCGAATCCATCCGGGGTGGAATTTCCATACTAACAAGTTGCCGTTCTCTGTAGGCTAAGTTCGACGTCACCATCCCCAGCGGAAAGGCCGTGTTAAGGTTGTATTGGAAGGGAAAGCACCATCTTCGAAGAGTGGTCTAATAGAGGTACTGCAAATTTTAATATCTCTAAAAACAATAGCAAATTAATCTTTTTAAAGGAATTTTGTACCATAAATAATTGGTTTAAATTTAGTTTTTCAATGAACTTCCAATTGGTAATTTAAAGCCATCGTAGATTACCTACATTAATTAGTGACTGATGAACGAATGTACTTAAGATTTTTTAATTAACCAGGAGCATGGCCACGAAACTAAGTTAATGTGACGCGTAAACTGGATCTAGCTTTTCTTGTCCTTATAGTATCACTATAACAAAGTTTGTCTGGTTTAATTCTTCATATTTATTACCTACATCCAGGTAGATAAAAAGGAAAGAAATAAGTTTAATTTCGAAATTCCATTTGTAATATCATTGAATTGGTAGTAAATTTAAATAAATTCGGCTATTGATTGTTTAAATAAACATTTTAGCACTTCCATATCAATAACACAATTTTTACTTAATGGTGCACGATCAATATTTTTATATGCGTTATATTTTCCAAATCTAAACACACATATCGTATATGTACTCACAGTAAATGATACCATTGAATAAAAACACTATTTTTATTCAATGATGATACCTAGTGTAAGTTTATGATTCTTTGTTTTACTTACATGAGTGTTCTGCCCTATAATAATAGTCATTCTATTATTGACTGTTTGCTAGGTTCAAAGAAAATATTGAAAAATTGGTAGGTAGAAGTGAAAGTGATATATGGAAAGGGGCATATTTGACTAATGCTCATGTTATTTTGTGTCAATTGTACTAGTATTCCCAGGGTGTGCACTTCGTATTATAAAACACTTCTCTGCTCGCATTCCAATGTTAATTGCTATAGAGTTATTTGGCTTCTACTCATTGAGTTAGTTTGGTAAATTTAAATCCTTCTTCAGAGAGAGCTCTCTCCATTGTTCGGCGCCAACTAATCTACCAAAGTAACTAAGTAAGTATAGGTACTAATTATTGGAGCAAACTGACTAATTCGACACAACTTTTTGTCAGAGGCTGTAGGCACTATGGAAAAAAGCATTTTATTGTATGCGGTCCTTATGTCCTTTCCGCATTCGATAGATAACATGGAAGCAGGAAGAAATGTGCGATCGCGGCAGGTTTGCATCGAAGCAGTCATCACGAACATGTTTGAGGCAAACACTTTTTATTACATCTTTGATGTCGAATGGGACATTTTAGACTTCCATACAGAAAATCCAAGAGTTATTTTCAACAATGCCCACCTTTTAAACATCTTAGTTAGTAATAGCTTGTTGTCCAATTATGTGATCGAAGCCAAAAGTTTTAGTTCGTTTAACAAAAATATTCAAAATTTCTACGTTAGTAGCAAGCGGAATATAAACAAATTGTCTAACGTAAGACTTCTAGTGATAACCGATCAAAAAGGATTGGTGAAACAAATGTTTAGCTACATGTGGTTTTTCAACATTATAAATTTCGCAATCTTGGTGATTGATGGGGTAGGTAACTCAAAGCCAGTCATTTATACGGCAAATCCACATGACGCAGAAAATAATTGCGGAAAAACGCCCAATAAAATCCTTCAGCACAATTGTGATTCTTCAATTGTTATTGCTATGCCTAAAATTCTGAGAAACTATAATCAGTGCCCTATACAATTATGTAACATTATTCCGGAAATGTATAATGCATTTGATCGGAAAAATTACACGGTTAGCGTCGCTATGGATGTTTTGAACTTCTCTCTAGGGGATGGGCAAAATGTATTATTATATACATCTTTATCACAAGTAATTTATGAACGTTATCGTGTCAGTCTCATATATGAAAGAGATGTATTTGTTTGGATAGTTCCACCGCCAGATAAAATGTCACAGTGGGAAGCTCTGGCGAATACCTTCGAGAGGGAGGTTTGGATATTAGCTGTTGTAGCTTTTCTATTCTTTTCAATTGCTTGGTATGTTCTAGACCCAGCTAAGGCGAGCTTCAGTGGAATCATTCTAAATGCTGTGAGCATCACGGTCTGTAGCAGCGTCAGTCGCATACCCAAATCTTCAACACTAAGATTCTTAGTCATATGTTATATTGTATATAGTATCCATATACAAACAGCATATGTCTCAAATCTAATCCGCCTGTTAACATCGCCGCCAATTGGTAAAACCATTCGTAGCACACAGGAGCTATTTGAAACAAATACTCTTGTTCGTGTTGAATTATGGTCTGGTGAAATCGCTATGGTATACTTTAGTGAAAACTTACTTAACGAACTTGTAAGGTTGCGCCACGAAATAAATTATGATAATGACGTTGGGCCAATTTTGCTAAGAACATGGGCGAGTCATCAAAATTTTTCTGTTCTTATTTTGCTGAATGTGTTGCGTGTACTAGAATTGACCTTACGATTACCCACTCCCGATTATTTTTTGGAAAATACCGTTTTACCACCCCTTATGAACGTATTTGCGACTTCTGACATTCCTTACCTAATCGACAGTTTTGACGAAATCATTCAGAGACTTACCGAGGGTGGGTTGTACGATAAACTCGATAACGAATGGCGACTATATGAAGATACCAAGAAAAGGGAGTTTATTAATCCCGACGAAGTTGTTGCCTTATCTTTTCAGAACCTTATCGGGGTTTTCGGACTATTTATCTTTGGTGTAGTCTTATCGATTGTGGTGTTCATTGTAGAATTAATAATACATCACTATAGGCAGTGAATTTGTGTATGTGATTTAATGCACTTGTTGATTATTATCTCCTTTGTAGAAATAATATAATAAATAAATTGTTAGTTTGAGTGCAAAAATTTATTTTTCTTTCAATATGTTAAAATAGTATATTAAGAAACAAGTGTATAATCAAGTCTGTAAAGCACCCGCAACGAGTTTAATGGCACGACGCGCAGCGGAGTGCCTTTAAACGTTGCAAGTGCTTTAAAGACCAATTATACACGCGTTTCTTATAGTATTTTTTATTATACCTGCAATATAATTTAAAAATAAGGGAAATACAACGAAATCATATTGACGTTATACTCGAATACATTTCTAATTAAGTGGGCTGATTATTTGTCATTCCATGATTGCCATGGAAATGTCACTTGACGTTCGCGTATTAAAAATCTTTGTAAATAAAATTACTTCGGTTGAAGAAGACAATACACCGTCTATTCAGTGGCTTATTTCTGCAACAGAAGAACCTGTAGCATTCAAATGCAAAAGCCTATTATAAAGAATATATGAAAATGGCGTGGAATAATAGGAAGCATCTTCCAAACAAGGTCTTAAATGCATCGTTCATGCTGTCATATATGAAGGAAATATCAAAGGTAGGTATTTAAATCGTCTACCCTTCGGTGCATTCATTCAAAACTTGCGTTTGTGAAGCTTCCCACAAAGGATACGAGCCAAGGACACCTTTTTCATTTGCAAAAAGCGAATTTTATTTCAATCCCAAATTACAAATATAGTTTCATATGTCATATTTGAAGTAACGTTACTTAGCAACCTTTAAAGCTCTGCGTGTTTTAAACAGCGATTATGATGCAGGTATAATAAAAAAAACCATTTGATCCTCTACACGTTACTATCTATAATATAAAAATAAGTCGTGTTTTCCTTCCTGACGCTATAACTCCAGAACGGCTGGACCGATTTGGCTCATTTTGGTTTTGAATTATTTGTGGAAGTTCAGGGAAGGTTTAAAAGGTGAGAAAATAAAAAAATCGTACGGGAAGAGGTAAAAAATTGAAAAGTTCCTTACGGTCGAGTTTTGCTTGCTACCGTTGCAGTTAACATGGCGCGCAAGCGACTTCGTGCCTTATTATCTCTAGCATATTAAAGTTCCTTTCGGTCGAGTTTCGCTTGCTACCATTGCTACCAAAAAAACACCATTGAATTTATCTATATATATAAAAATCAATCGCCGAAATTTAGGTATGTACGCACATCACTTCAGAACGACTGCACCAAATTAGATAATTCTTTTTTTGTTGTGTTTCTCATTATCAGGACAAGGTTTGTAAAAATTGTACGGAAAGACGTAAAAACAAGACTTTTCTCTTTCGCCGTTTAAATCGCAATATAACTAATAGATGGCGTCAACCGTTTATACGTTCACTGCCCACTGCTGCATTATTTACGCGAACTATTTTTTTTCTTTCGTCGTACAAATCTCAATCTTCCATGTCTATTGTCTATCTATCTATACATATATTATTACGCGCATCAACGACTGCATCAAATTAGATAGTTCTTTTTTTGTTGTGCTTGCGTTATCGAAACATGTATGTAGGTAATGCTCTCTTTTCTTAAAAATGAAAGCAAACAAATGCACGCAAAGGATGCAAACGATACTATATCATTTATGAAAATAATTGTCTTCGACATATTCAATATAAATTCGTACCTACCTACCCTACATCTGCGGTTACTTTAAAAACATTTCCGCAAATTCTATTTATAAAAAGGGCAAGGTTTGCCGTGACTTTAACAATACATTCTGAGGACGACCCAACATACAATTAAGCCATAAAGGGATTAAATTTACCAAATTTTTAAGAATTAAGTAATTTAAGATTTACTATATAAACTACAGTATGGTGCGGGCTTTCTCTCGCTTGGGGTAAAAGTCGGGGTCGGATAAACGCAGGGACGTCCCGGGGGGGGGGGGCCAGGATTTTTCATTATTTGGCCAACTCTTCGGAAATAATTCACCAATTAATTGGAAAAAATCTATAAACTGTGTCCAAGATAAGGATGTCTATCATGGAGATCGAAACCATAGAAGATACGACGATGGTCAAATTAGAGAAAAGATGCGCAATTAAACCATTATTATCGTGCTTTAGAGAAAACAAAAAAATTCCGATTACTTCCGAAGATATGACAGAAAAACCAAAACTTGCCGATTTTATGTTTATTTTTTGCTGGTGTTATTTGAACAGATACAACGAGAAAGACAAAAAACACTTTTTCATTGCCACTTTCTGAACTCTACGAGACAGTACCCGCGCACAACTTGCGAGCATACCTACCTATCGGATAAATTCCTAGAAAATGTTAGATTCGTATGCTTGCACGATTAAGACGTTGTGTCCGGGTGCGCCAACCTGTTGAAACCCACAATTTCCAACTTTTGTTTTTATTTGTGTGACGTACATAGTTGGATTCGTAATAAAAAGTGCTAGGTACTAAATACAGTGTGTACTTTTTACCCAGGCCATATAAAAAAGTATAGTTTGTGATAATTTCTCCGAAACAAAACGTTGTATTAAGAACCTTCCAACAGTGCTCAAAAAGGGGCAATGAGAAAGTATTTTTTGGGGACATGGAAACGGTAGTTCTAGGTTCTAATGTAAACCCGAGTGTCTTCAAATTATCGTCTAAAAAGTTGATAATCGAGTCCAATACTCCACAGAATTCCTTTCGCTTTGAGGTTTCGACTAGAACCAGCAGGATTAATATTATGCCAGTAGATACGTCAAATTACCGCAACTTACAACGCCACCTGAACCACTGAATTCATCACTTCTTTCCGAGCAAAGCCCTCTATCGAAGCATTTCTTCCAGAATATTCAACATTATAACTGATGTGTATTCCAAATGACATCATTTTTTGGTGCAAATATAATTCGGGAAAGGGATTTCAATCCAAATTTTGCAGTATTATTTTCCCAACCTGTAACCAAGAATGCGAAAATTACAAACACCCGTGCGAAGCCGGGTCGGGCAGCTAGTCGTTAATAAAAGTAACGATACTCCGAAGGCTACTGCCACTTAGGCAGCTAACAATACATTTATTACATAGGCAACGTTGATGTGATTAAGTTTAAGGTAGTGATCCATATGCAATGGATCGGGTTTCACATTGTCGCAGTTTGCATTACCATGAAAACAAAAGAATTCGCATAGGAAGTAGTGATGCCAAGTAAGTGTTATAACAGAAGCAGAAGCGGAAACTATTATAAATTTGATAAAAACTAGAATAATTACTCTTACAAATTTAGTTTATTAAACTATGCGATAAAACGCACGAATTGTTGCGACGAACTAAGTTCAATGATTAATGGAAGCTTAGTGTAAAGCACTATGATGGAAGTCAACAAAGACCAGTGGCGCACATCTAACGGCCGGCTCAACTGACAAACCCCGTCCCGCGCCGTCCGGTTTGGTTAATCAGAGCACACAGCGCACCTTGCCATATTTCAAAAATGCTTCCATTATAAAAACGGACTCGGAGGCGGAAGTGAAAAAATATGCAGAATTTGCGGAAGCGGAAGCAAGAGGTCTGTTGCATCATTAACTGAAACATTAGCGACCGGTCCTTAGTATATTTTGTCAAAATGGAGCATAAATACGACCACGGAGCAAAAACGTTTTTCAAAATAAAAACCTGATAAGCAAGCTATATTTTCATTTATTATGTTTTTGTTCTTTACTTCGAATGTACTTTATGGTGGTTCGTTTTAATGTTCTTGTGGAAATTGCTTTGCCGTAGTTGATTGTGTAACATGTTGTAAATGATAAACAAATAATGATGAAGAAACTGAAAAGTTGGGATTTGTGCTGAAATGTCTTCAAGACGTATTTTCTTTCTACGTATAACGGTGAGTTAAAAAAACTCGCCGAATAAACGGCCAGCTAGCCCTTGGACGTTGCAATTAAAAAAAAAAGGACCATGAATGTAAACACAGCAGAATTTACAAATTACGGCTGTTATTATTTCATAATGCATCGTGTTTCGTTTGTTTAATTTTCCAAGGCCTACCTAAAAGTGTAGGGTTATTTTCTTTCGCGCCATCGACGTACACCGGAAATACGTAGAAAGTAAATTTAAGATACAATTCAAGCATTTTTATTAATTAATTAATTAATCTCATTTTCCCAATATTTGAGGTTAGGAACGAGATTTTGAATAATGGTTTTCACTGACCCCTTTGGATGTTATTTGGCTACTTTTTCATAAAGAAAAAGTGATATCATTCCATTTGATTTTTTTGATTTTTTTAGGATTTTGGATCATAGTGTCAAAACTAGCCCCCTGGCGGAGAAGGATTCAACTAAATTAAGTATATTTTGGTTGATTCTCATTGCCCAAGGAATGCTCTTTTCAACTATACCAAATTTGTTAAAATCGAACAAACGGTTAAGAAGTTAAAGCAGGTTATTACAAAAACAATTGAACGCCCCACGCCATCTTTGTTTTTGAAATAACTGAGTTTTTGTTTTTACAAAAATGATAGATAAACTGGTTCTCTTTAAAAATGTGAAAAAAGAATGTTTAGTTTATTCTTCATAACCGATTTACCCAATATTTTTTACCCTTAAGTCATACGACGAACGGTTCCCGAGATATGGCCGACGAACAGTCTTATAGTCTTATTGGGTCACGAACCACATCTTCTTTATGGACCTATGAAATATTCGATAACGTTACTAAACAAAAACCAATTACAACCACAAGTGTTCGGTCTGAACAATTTCTACAATATTTACAATGGAAATAATCTCTAACGTAAGTGATTCGAACTAGGATTCGAAGGTCACATTCTTTATGAAAAGTCAATCATCATCATCGTTAAAATAAGCACTCTGTATGAGTACTTGACAAATGTCAATGATATACAATTGAGGTAGACAATTTAAGGTTGTAGGCGCAACTTGAAATGTTAATACATGTGTAAATAAATACTTCAACCGAGTGTGGCTATAGCTGGGCATTGCGTATTATGCGGCTAAAGCTATGCTCATTTTGAATTTGACGCAATTCGGTCCATAACTAAAGGATATGTTAAAAGGACTTTCTTTATTTTGTGACCTAGAGTGCCAATTCACCAAATCCGATCTACAAATTTGATAAAGAATCCACTTGCAAAATTTTCTGAAAATCGGTCCATTCGTTTTCGAGATATCGAGTTAACGTACAGACGGACAGATATCGCAAAATTATAAACACGCTAGGAGCTCGTTAATAATGAACTGTTATCAATTTTAATGAAATTAAAACAAGATAATAACATTTCTTTATTTGTAAAAGATACAGGTTGTTTACATTCTACCTGTATGCACAATGTGAAACAAAAACAAGGGTTGGTACCTGAACCGAAAAAAGTCGGAACCGGAACCGGAACCGATTGAATTTAAATAGGTCCCCTACTTGGAACCGAAAACGTTACTCAAGAAGTTATGATAACTGGAACCGATGTCGGTATCGTTATTATTAGTGCCAAAGGACCTCTATTTTTCGGTTCTCTCTCTTCTCCGAACCGGAACAGAAAATGATTGAAGTCACCGAACCGGAAACGGTACCGAAACCCTTCAAAAATAATTCTACCTATATAGGGCGGGAGAAGATTAGGTACACCTTCAAACTCAAATTATGTTCGAATAGCATCATTGAATAAGTAATTTACTTATTCAATGGTAAATTCGTTATTAAAAATTATACTGTAACTTTTACATAAATCCTTCCAAATTGTGCCCCATAGTTGTAGCCAGAGTCTACAGCTATACACATCCCAATAGACTCCTACATAATTCAGTAGTGTAACTACAGTTACCTTTACTCCCGACGATGTATAGCGAAGATTACCTAAGCCATCCTTCAAAAATTGTTTAATATATGGGGTGACTGAAAGTACAAGTATGAGTATATAATTAGATGAAGTTACGGTAAAATAATTGTATGTACATTCTTATTTCCAAACTTATGTATAGTATCATTTTTACCATGTGCGTTTAAAATTAGGTATACTACTCATTTTCAATGTGTAGTTAATGTAGGTAATGAATCCTGGGCGTTTCGTTGTAATACATTCTGCAATCTAATCTATTATTTACTAGGTAATGATAAAAGGAATTTGTAGAGCGTATACTGAAAAAACAGTACCATTCACGTAATAGGCGTAACTAGCGGAAGTGATCATTACAATTTTTTTTATTCCATTTTTCAACTAGTCCGTGCTCAAACAAAATATGGATAAACCGCGTCCGTTTATGTGTTATTTTTGTAACAAAACAATTGAGAACGATACTGAATTCGTAAGTTGCAATAAATTTTTGTTTAATGTTGGAATGCTGAAACGTATTTAAGGGCCATATATCTACGTGTGGATCTGTTTTGGAACCGTGCGCCAATAAATGCGGATCTTACGTGCCGAGGAATATGCGGGGGAAGCATTTAAGGGAGTGCAAAAATAAAATGTCGAAGTCGACGAGTAGATTGAACAGGTTATCCATAGGTAATGACAACTACGATACGAATGCGAATGATTCACGCTCTGCATACAATAATACAGGTGAGTAGGTATGTCGATAGACAGACGTAGCAATTAAGGGCGTTTATAAAATTTTCCAATTGTTGTCGACTTTTGGATTAATTAAGGATCATGCACAGCAATTATTTTTATTTCTTTGATAGCTACCATGCCTAGGATTGCGAATGGTGCCAATATCGACTTGATCGAATTGAAATACAAAATTCATGGTTTGGAGCAGTTCTGCAATCAATTATCTCAAACGATCTTAATGACTAAATCCCAGCACCAAGACGCAAATCAAAAAAGCGAAAACTCCAAAATGCACTTAAAGATGGCTTTCGATAAACTACAGTACCAGGTGAAAATTGTACTGGAGTGGAAGCGAGGTTTAGAGTTGCAAATGGAAAAACTGAATCGTGACGTTGACCTTTTTTCAAAATTCCAAAGAGAAACTCTGAGCAAACTGGAGAACTTTAGGTCGCTGCATGACAGCAGCCAGAAAATCGACACCAACATCAAACTAATGCAAGTCAATTTTCACAAAGAGCACCTAAACAATCAGGAGTTGATAAACAGGCTACAACAGGACCTAAACGAATTCAAAGACTATTTTGCGCAAGAAAACGCTGTCATCGGCGCGCTGTGGAACGATTCCAGAATTGAAGCGGATAAACTAAAAACCGAACTAAATGCCGCGAGCAAAACGTTGGAAGAAAACAAAAGTAAAAATACGTCAATTGTGTTCGATTTGAGAGCGGTGAGCCAAATCTCCTCCGAAACCGCCGATAAATTGGACATACAGGACCGATCGTTGGGAGTTATACAGAAAGAGGTTGCGCAATTGAAGTTAAATCTGGACGCGTTAGACACTGAAAGTAACGTGCATGGGACGGTGAACTTTCCAGGTATAAGCCCTAAGGATCGCTTTTAAGTAATCTTTGGACCAATTTTAGGTCAACTTTTATGGAAAATTTCGAAATTTAGTGAAAAGATGGAGAATGCGAAAGAGAACGATACGATGTTGAGGAGTCCCATCTTCTACACTCAGCACTATGGATATAAAGTCAGGGTAAGTAATTAGTGGTGATTCACGTTTATTTTTTTATTCTATTTTTGGGAAATTTTTTCTGCAAAAAAACAAAACCAGGTACTTTCGATCCTGTTTTCGCAGAGCTCATGGGCGTTACAAAACTTGTGGTCTCTTAGTGACTATGTGATTATATCAACAGAATAACAAAACTGTAATTTATGCATCGACTTGGTTACAAAATTTGATGCATTATTGGTGACCAAGTGTATTTTGGGCGAAATATATCAAACTCGTTAAAAACCACATCAATGCCTAAGAATTTTTTAAAAATATACTTCGCCATTTTTCGTTGTATCAATTAATTATTGTCTCAGCGAACGTGGTAATACTCATAATACTTATTTTACTTTAATTTTGTGTTCATTGACATTTTTACGTGTCGGTGGATTTTGTAAACGTGTCTCTTTCCAGTTTTCAAATTATCTGAATTATTGGGGCGGGATTGCAATTTCAAGTCTAATTGTAAAATTATTCTGTATTTATTAATCTACAATCTACATAGTAGACGGCCGCTACTATCCGCTAAGTACCTACCATCTTTGACGTCCCAAGGTCGTGAGCTTGACGATGATCTTGGGTTTTGGTCTAAGGCCGTTGCCTTCAATTCATATGTGAATATTAGTTCTATGGATGAGTGCAAATAAATCAAATCAAAGCGTTCAACAAAAAAGCATCTATACTTACCTACATATAACCATTGTTTAAACAATGATATAACCTTTTGCTAGTTGTTGTTTTTCAAAAGTTTCCACAATATTCAAACGCGGAAAGGAATGATGATAGAGTCTGATGAAGGACTGGTAATATAATGCGCTATTTTATGTTAAAGCGTATGCGGACAATCGAAAACTAACATGAATTAGAAATTATTCTTTACAGTTATTGCCAGAAGGAAAAACAAAGACGTTAGACGTAACTAATAAGTGACTTTGTTTTGTAGTGCAAACTCGTGACCTTGATGTGGGGTTTCTCCGACAAAAATTCGTGACCTTGGTTAATGGGATTTCCGGTTTATTTAACTAAGGAGTGACCTTGTTTTGTGGTGCAAGGTCGTGTCTTGAGATTTCCCGGCAAAAAAGCCTCTGTCAGGTGATCGAATTTTTAGGTTCTAAGTCTAGGATTCATCGAATTTAGCTTGAAGCACATTTGTCCAGACGGAATCGGCCCAGCCCTCCCGGCAAAAATTCAGAAGTTGGGTATTATGCGTACTTACACTTATCCGGACGGAATCGGCTCGCAACGGATTTTTGTCGATGAATGCTCTGCTCATCAATATCAAATGTGCTTCAAGCTTTATACAATTAAACGCGGAAACTGTTAGAAGTTCTGAAACGTATTTTCAAATATCTACCTAAAACTTAAAACCTAAATTCTTTTTTATATCGACCTATAAAATTAAACCCGAAAACATTTACAATAGTATCGTATAGTCAAGTGAATGCCCAAATCCGAAAATCCCTATCATCTAATTTCTAATTAATTAAAACATCTTTGTATCTATCACGCATTTTACGGGAATGTAGAACTATTTCTTTATCATCGATCACATGACTTTGACTTTTTTGCCAGGGAAATCTCTAGACACAACCTTGCACCACAAAACAATGTCACTTCTTAGTTAGTTACATAACCGGAAAATCAACTTTGTATTTGCCACGCTTGGTCTTTTTAGCGCATTTATAAAAAATTTAAAAAAGTGTGTTATTGTTTGCGTTTTGTCCGTCCGTCCGGACACACTTCTGCCGTTTTGAACTACTTCTAGGGGAATGGTCCTAGAGTCTTGGAATTTTTTGCAGTAGGTAGCGTATACCTTGAAGGTGTGCCAGACGGCCATCAAATTTCGCTGTCTACAAGGGGGGCCCCCCACGCATTATTTCCTGAGATGCTGTTTTTGAATGTAAAACGTGCATAACTTTTACATACGACAACCAGTTGGTTTCAGATTTTGTATACCCATGCCATCAGGGTGCCAAGTTAAACTTGAGACAATGGAGGGGGGGGGGGGATAAAAACATATTCTACCCTTTATGGTATTCTAATGAAAGGTCTCATCGAAATAAATTGGTTTGCACAAACTATAACTTTTCCGTGTGCCTTTTTTTCGAGATCAGTGAACGACGGGGCTTGGGGGGGGCTAAAAATAATTTTATCTCTTATTGTAGGTATTCTAATTAAAGGTCTCAACGAAATGAACCCTTTTCTACCAACTACTGTCCTTCTTTCTGTCTTATCAAAGTACGGGGAGGAGGGGGAGGGAGAGTGATGGAACTAATTTTAAACCTTCATGGTACTCTAATGAAAGGTCTCAACGAAAGGAATTAATTTTTACCAACCATAACCCTCCTCCTCGACCTCTTATCGTGATTCGGTATATTCCCTTATACTTCAAGAACGTCTGCAAGAAATATATCCATTCGTGATGTCAAAACAAAAACTATTTCGGTATGCGCTTTATTTGCACAACAGTTGTGCACTTGTTTAACTTTGTCGCACTCCTTTACCGTTTCCTATTGGTATTTTAATACAACCCAGACCCAACTACTTTCCACGCACTGTAATTATCACTTGTACTATGTACGGGTTTCGACACACACTTCAATTCCACTTATCACCTCTACATCGTTGCATCTTTTAACTTAACACAATCCCATGATAAAAATAACTTTAAAAATACAAAGTGGTCTTTTATATGCACAAATTTTCTTTCACTGCAATGTAGACAGTGAAAAATAATCGATTTTTTAAATGAATCACAATGAACGACCGTTACAGTGTCGCCTTTAGATCGACGAGATGGTTATCGTTATACCTTATAGGCAGGAAAGTGACTGTCTACTAGAAGACTTAAAAAGCGTTATCTCTTCAAATCGTAATTTAAAGTGTTACTTAGCGACTCCATTCGTATTCAAACAGATGTGAGATGCGCTGTGATAGGACACAATGTTCAGAAGGAAGGGGGCGTGGATTTTACAGAATGTTGCCTTTTTGACTATTAGAGGAGCTAATTCCACTCCCAATCTCTTCTCAAATTAGAATAACGAAGTGCATGTACAAGAAGTGGTGATGTGCGGCTATGCACAGATACTGTTTCTCGGTGCCATTCTGCATGTTTCCTTTTTTACACCTTTTATTTATTTATTTGTTATCCCTCTCTTGTTCGGGGCCCTCAACAGGCTTGCGTCCAATTACAGTGGCCCGCATAATGTTTTTTAGAGGTTCCTCGGCAGAACGTCTTAAGTCGTTCTATACTACTACGGTATTTGTCTTACAAATTAGGAAAACTGCAGGAAAACCTAATTCGGAGTAGCCGGTAGAATGCTCGGAACTGGTCTAAGGTAATTTCCATCTCTGTCGCAGATGAAAAATTCACCTCAACCCAGGTTGGAACACCCGACCTCCGGATTTATAGCCCAACGCTCTACCCCTGAGCCATAAAGCCGGTTTTGGGGAGGTGGAGCTTATTTAACCTCCAGCTTCAAGCGTTTTCAGTTTCATCAGCAAAATGGTATCAATACCAAAGACCTTTAATTTTTCATAAATGGAATAACGGTATCTCATAATATAAGACGTCCCTTTTGGAGGTGAAGATACAAAAATAGACTCAGGAAAAGTAGACAACGTAGCTGTAAATTGAAACTTTGTCGACCGAAAAACTACTTCGGTGAATATTTCAAATGATGATGATTTGTTCTTAGCATTATCCCCATCGTGCTATTTACTAGAAAATTGGATCCTTTAAATTTTTTGCATCCGGTATACTTTCTTATGTATTTTAACTCTTAGAATTTAACAAAAATTCAACTTTACCTATCTCTGTAAAACAAAATAGAACCTAATTTAGAGATACCCCTACACACTAAAGTGTTGTATCATTTGCTATTTCATTTTTCAGCTGCAAGTCTTTTTGAACGGTATCAAAAAATGGAAAGGACGACACTTAATCGCCTGCTTGCATGTCTTAAAGGGGGATTACGACTTACTACTAAAATGGCCCTGTTGCATCGAAGGGACGTTAATTTTAAGGGATCTCTACAATCCTGTAAATGTACGTGAGAGAACAACAAAATGGACACATTATAAAACCTTTTGTTGCAGCCTACAAATTTCTCCAAATACATTTGCGCCAAAAGATACGCCGGCGACGAAGACAACGAAGAGCCACAAGAATCTTCAACCCAGTATATTTTTGTCCCTCACACAACTTTGTTAAAACAAAACTTTATTAAAGAAGATACACTATTTATAGAAATAAAAACTTTTCCTTCCAGTAGTAAGAAAAGTGATGAAACTGAATTGTAATTTCCTATTTCAATAATAAACCTGGTGATAATTTTTGTATCCATACGTCCGCTTTCTAAAAATATTCTTAACTGTAACATGACAACATGAAGATGGTATACTTAACCTTCTTAGCGACGCTCTGTAATATTGATGCAGGAGATTCAAAAACTAAGGTCCATATGAAACCTAATCCGATACTAATCATGTAATTTCCCCAAAACTCTTGAAACTAAAATTATTTTTTTTTGCACACTTTCCATTTTATAGTACCACTTACTTGATAGAAATTGTCCACATACGTATGGGTCCTTCTTCGATATAGCAGGAACCATATCACGAAAACATGAGTAATGAATATTCCATAAGTAATGCGTGACAATACACAGAACAAAGGTGAAGACAAAAATGTACTAATGCAACCTGAAATGATGATGGTTTTGTAATAGTTATAATTAAAGAAGACTTACCGCCATATCCCTTTGTACACGCAAATATGATCCAACAAATGCAAATTGCCCAGCTAACGCGGATGACTGGATTCATAACTGCTACCATTACAACCGAAATCCGGTGGTTGGTCAAAATAATGTAGCCGTAGCAGATGAGTAACATAATGATGAGGGTTGCAAACCACATTGCTATCACGTATCCCTATAAAGGAAATGTGTTTAGACCTATTTTGACTCAGTAATCTAGCTTGATTGATTTGATTAGTTGTCAACCCGAAGCGCTCTACCAGTACTAATATGAGTAAGTAATTAAGATTACTAACGTCGTGCGTAACGTAATGTTTACTGTAGGCATACTTTTCGAATGTCAAAAGTGCGAAGTAATATTTTGTTGATACTCAATAATCGAGAAAATTTCGTGTTGACTACCGGCTGGATTCATCAACTACGAAATTTGATACTATTCATATTTGTAAACCTACGTGTACTATTGACGTGGGGAAATCTGAGAATTTGAAGGCTACGCCGTATAGTATGATGAACCTGGAGGCGGAAACGTAAATCGTTTCAACTTTATACAAGAAATTTCGATATACAAATAACCTATGCAATCCATGGTCCAAGAATTCAACCTAGTAAAGTCTGTGGAGGTCGATGCAACATCGAATTAGGACTAGAACAATTAGAAAGTAGAATAATATTCCTCTTGTATTCAAAAGAGGTATAATAGGTATTTTATCCCAAGCCAATTACGTACACTTTTAAAAAGGAGGAATCCCTAAATTAATAGAAATAAAACCGTAATGAATTTTAATACGCTTTGATTTTTCTTGTTGTTGAATAGTGCTTAACTGAGGGAATTTAATTTTAGAAGTTTCCCCATGCAAGTACCACATTGTGTTCATATTTAAAAAAATAATACATTAATGTTTGGACAAGCCCATGTAAAATCATTTACAAGAGATAATTAATAATAATTTTATTTAAAATTAACATAAACAAATTTCAATATTTTTGTAAGGCAGGCTTCTCATAATCCAGATAACCATCTCCAATACATAACCACATTCAATTAATTCTTACTGTAGACTGTCAAAGTATGTAAGGGGAAGGTTTAGAATTCCGTTGACCACACGCCTCCATTTTGAGGAAAAAACGCATTATGGACAACAACTATGCTCTTTTCTAAAGATGTAGTGTGTGAAAAGAAAGGAATTCTATTGGTGGAACAGTTCGCAGTCATTTTGGGGCGTATTTGTTTAAGTTGGTGCGGAATTAGGTCATGGGAGATAACCTGAGGACTTCACGCTTTAAACCGGGCGAGCATTGTGTTGCGCGGTCAGAAAAGTTTAGTCGCGGGGAATTGCGCGTCAAGTCACGAAAGCGCTAAGTTTCAAGCGTAACAAAAATTTACGCGTGAAGTCGGAAATCACGATCAGTCGCACGTAAAACGCGCAAGAAAGTTTTTAGTTAGCCACCCGAAGTTTTGTACGGAGTGTTTTGCATGCTAAAATTTAAAAAAATAAGCTTTGTATCTTGGTATTACCGAGTCTGCGAAAGGCGTGGATTCGATTTTTACTATATGCGCTACGGTTTATTTTTATCAAAACCAGTTGTGGTTAAAATTTCAAAAAAAGATTTATATAAGTAAAAAACTTGACATTATGCAGTCTGTCCGTAAGCATATTTGATTTATATAATATGTTTCGCTTTAGTAGAAGAGTCTATGGCTAAAAGTTCAAGGAAATATTTTCAGAAATAAGAAAGTTGGCACCGCGCAATCAGCGCATGCGCATATTTGATGTTTACTCTATGCTGTATGCTTTTGTCTTTACTAGAAGCATCTATGGTTAACATTTCAAAGAAATATCTCTATAAATACAAAAGTCTGTATTGCGCAATCTGCGCACATCTGATTTTTACTATATGCGGTGTGCTTGCTTTTACTAGAAGTATCTGTGGTTACAATTTTAAAAAATATTTGTAATAAACAAAGTTGACATTGCACAATTTGCGCATGCGCACAATAATCTTCAATAATTGAAAACAGAAATTCTTCAAGGAAGTTTACTAAAACTAATGTTTTTTGAGTGCGGTTCAAATTATCTGCCTGACTTGCGCACGAATCACGCTGGTTGTGAGCCTTTCGGCCATGGATCGTCTGGGTATGAATTGTTACATACAGGGTACTAAGTTTAAACTGCGTTGAGTGTAAAAAAATTGGGTGATACCGGAGACCAAAACAGTGGTATATTGTTTACCAAGGACGAGAAATGAGTTTTCGCTGACATATTTAAATTGAATCGATTCTGTCTTATAGGGCCTGATATTTGTTAGTTTTGAGAAACTGAAAAACATGTTTATTGTTGAGAAACCTGGACATTTTTTACACTTTATATTATTTATTTATAATATGGGCTACTATTATATAAAATATCAAATGTTTTTCAGGTGTTTATAAGTTATCAGTCTTACAGCGAGCAGTCGTTGTACCGGGAAAATTCCAATTAGGCCTAGGTGTTAATTGGATTTAAAGTTTGACCCCGCCTCATGGGATACGCATAATTAATGACTGACGGGTCGAGAGAGGTGTCTCCGGATGAGCTGTAATTTTTCCAGATGGTTGCAAGGTGTCCAATATTTTTCGGATTAAAAATTGAATCACTTTCGTAGTGACTGCAACGAAGAATTGGATTTCGGATTTCTATATAAGGTGAACGCTTGATTTTGTGGTGATCTTTTGCCTTTTCTTTTTCCACAAAAAAATGCGCTATTGTGGCCACTATGTCCGTCCGTCCGTCCGTCCGTCCGCTCGTTCGTTGAGACGCTACTAGTTCTTTATCTTAAGAGCTATTGTTCTCCTTTTTTCGCTATTTGGTTCGTTATGGTGTCGAGACTTGCACCAAGGAAGGTATTTTTTCTGCGTTTATTACTAAAAAAGTTATTGTAAAAAAAAACAAAAAACCGTTTTTACATGTTCCATAATTTTACACTTTTGCCGTTTATTAACGATCCTAGACATCGTTTATAATTTTGTATTGCTGTCTGTCGTCTGTGTGTTAGTCTGTCCGTCTGTTTCTTTGTCTGTCTATCCCTCTATTTGTTCGTGTGAACGATAACTCTGTTTAGAAATGTCCGATCGCTTTGACATCTCCGTTAGTTATGAACTGAATTACATGAAATTCAATATGGGCATAGCTTTAGCCATATAATACGCAATGCCAAAAGTTGAGTTGAATCGATTCAAAATTCAGAGTGCCCTTTTCGCATCTCGACCATTTATAAACAGAATTGCAAACTTTTTTATTTATAAAAGTATTTGAATGAATTTTGATACATAGGCACTAGGAATAAATGAAAATCTAACGCCAGTGCCAATTTTTTTATTTATGGAAGAATTTCAACGAAATTTGATACATAGGTGCTTGGAATAAAGGAAAATCTAACGCCAGTTTCAAAATTTATATTTGCGCATGCGCAGTTCCAACTTTCTTATTTAGAAAAGCATTGAAATGAAATTCTTCTTATAAACAGAAATTGAAGTAGCACGTCAAAAATGGATTGCACATGACCGACGCTATCTTTCATATTTTAGACCGGATTTTTACGATTTTAACAGAAGTTGCATCTTACAAATGGGAAATGAATACAAGTGGAAATGCGCTTTTTGTAAATCGTTTACGATTACTTTTAAACTTGTTGATTCTTGCTCGCACCAACGATGCGCGAGCTACCCCAGTTCGTCGTAGCAATACTTACGTTCTGATAAAAAAATGCTCAATTACTAGCAGGAGTTAGCACTGCATTTACGCCAACGATCCTTTTGAAAACCACTAAACCTTTGTTTTAAAAAATTATCAAAGTCCTCGTGTGAGATCGAAGGGACTTCAGCGCATTTTTGTGTGGCAGATCAGTGTTTTTCAACCATCAATAAGATCTCGTCGAAGGCGTTTCACTTTGTCGGTATCCGCTTTCCACTTCCCGTGCACCCGTAATTCGCGTTTGAAGCTTTGACTCCACCATCAGCAAAGCTTGTCGGGGGCTAACTACGTGATTCGTTTATGTACAATTAATTATTTATTAATGAATGTATAACATTTAGTGATAAATTATCACCTAACTAGTAAGAATGCGTCACATCCGCTTTTATTACTTATCATTGGTGACTAATTCTTTATCGACTTGATGGCGACTTGACGACGCCCTGATATCGGCCTAGAAAATTCGATACCACTACCTTAGTAGCGCATAATTTTCGGTTCAAAGTTCGTATTAGGTGTACACAACTGGGCGACAATTTTGTTACCTCACAACCGGGCAAGAAATGAAGTCGGATTTGTCTCGAATTTTCAAAAACTAATTGTAGATATCGCATTTTGATTGTATTTAAACAATGGGTAAAGGGCCACCAAATCTGCGATTTCGTCGAGATCGCCGTCGTGTCGAGGGTCTCATCTTCGCGGTAGGAAAAATGTTCACAAAATCAGAAAAGTGTGGTCCAAACACCCCCAACATCATAAAACGTGCCATTCTTCTTGATACGTCTTATGGTTCGCGAGAAAGGAATGTAAAGAAATGCAATTTTGGAGATTCAAAAATGATTGTTTTTGTTGTTTTATCGCCCAATTTTTGGCGTGTAACACTTGTAAATATATAATTTAAAGCGAGCAAATTGTACCTTTGTACCTGAATTTAACAAAAGGTTACAACATTAACATATTGCAAATAAAATTGTTTAAACACATTAAAAAAAAAATTTACCGTATACTTAAAATATAAAAAATTTCATTAAATGCTGTCTGTTGCGGTAGAGTGCCTAAAATACAAGCCGCATTTCGCTGCTGAACAGCTAAACTGAATCTTTGTTTTAAAAATTCAAAACAACGTTTTTCTTGTTTTTTCAAAATTTTTTTTACTAATTTCTGAAGTAATTTTTTTTGCATATGGGCCCCAAGCGCCAAGTGTTTCTATTTCTATACCTTATCTTTATTTTTTTAATATTAAATGAAGGGCCGCCTAAGCTCTTGGTTGGCCCACGGGCATTTTCTCGATTACACTTTAAAGTTCTTTGCTATACTATCACAGTTGTACCAACACCAAGTTACATGCATTTGCTTATTACTTCACAAAGTTCATGATCAAATCCTCTCTTTAGTAATAACGACGGATCTTAATGTTATTGTATTTCACTCACCTTTCTTATATGTACAGGTTTATTGTCGAATTTGATCATAATGTAACCTAGTACTACACCAATCAGCCACGGCGAAGCGCGTAAGTGAGTAGGTAGATAGATTTTGTTGTAAAAATCAAAGACTTCGCTGAAAGCATTACAGTGGATTTATTAAATGTGTTTTAGTTATCGATACATACTTCAACCTCCACGAAGTAAGATCGTAATGAAGGGCTGTTTTGATATTTCCGGCAATGCAAGCGCACAGTAACGTCAAGATTAAAAGCAACCCAGTTTTCGGCCATTTGAACAGAAACATCAAAAGTATTGGGGATACCATGTACAATTGCGTATCGACAGATAAATACCAAGCTTGTATAACGCACTAAAATTATTCGTTTTGCAAAACTTAACATAATACGCATTTACTTACCTGCTTTGTTTCATCGTAATAGTTTTGGATATACAAAATAGTGGCCCACCAATTTTTGAGACAGTTCTGTTTAAATAATGGATCTAACATAGTCCAAAATGGACCGTCACCTAAGTGGGAAAATACACCAACATATACCAATATCATACCCGCTAATGCAGGAGTTAGTCTAAAATTTAAGTAATTATACCTAGTGCAAAATAGTATTACGTCAGATCGCAACCTTACAAGGCGGTGACCATAGAAGACAAGAATATGAATAGGGGTCCCCCTTTCTCTGGCGATTGCAGTTACGTACACAATGAGAAACCCACTGATGACCAAAAAAGTATCGACTCCCGATAGGGCTCCCATTACAAACATAGTTGAATCTTCCTTGACCCACTACAAATTTTGCGTGTGATCATCGTGGATACATAGAAAATGCGAGGTACCTTTAGTAAATAAACGTTGTTCGAAGCGAATAAGTGACAATGCGACAAGTAAGTGTGTCCCAGGACTATCCAAGCCATTGAAATCACGCGAAGACCATATATGCAAGTGATACTGGATGGATCTGTGGATCTGGTCGAAATTAGTCGCTTTGTATTGGTGTAAATAGAAAACGCCATCCCAATATTATATTCTTGGTCTACGAAGAAAAATATAATGAATCGCCCGATAGATTAATGATACCTTTAAGATGCCGAAACAAGAGGACATCATACAAAGTACTGCTCAAGACCACAAGAGCTAGCATGGAAAGGATGACCCTGGAAGTACAAATTTTGCACCAGAATATAAGAAGTGACAACTTACAGCACCGCGATGTCAATGGCGGAATATTCATCGAACGTGCCTTTTACAGCACATCTGGACTGGTCAAATACTAACCGAAGCTTCACCTGGTACCGATTTTCAATAAAATCCCACATAGCTTGCAGTTGGGTTGCTGAGCATGCAGCCAGAGTACAAATATCCAACCGAAATTGCACAACTTTGCGCACCATCGACAAATCCATGTTTAAACTCATCAAATCATCAGCTATCATACACTGATACGTGGTCGCCGAAGGTTCAACGAGTGCTGTGCAATACTGACCTTCAATTTGACTGCCATTGATATTCTCGATAATGCCCAAACATTCATCGTATTGACCAACCATTGCCAGATTTCCTCCTAGAATTCCCGACTCAAGCTTACCATTGGCGTCCAGCACTGCAATACAGAGTGCGTATTGTTTCTGGAAGAAGGGAAACTTACTGGTTATAGGCCATAGTTTTGCATCTGCCAAATCAGATTGAAATATTTCGATCTGTTTATAACATTCCGTTTGATTGCCTACAGTATTTTTAATATCCTTAATGTGCCGTCTTAGTAGCATTGCTAAAAATTTGTAATTAATTGAAGCCGAAGTTGAATGGAAGAAGAATAAGAGAAGCAGTAAAAATTGTGGATTCATGTTAGCCTCTATAGCAGTTACTGTGCCCATGACTCCCTATACCTACGTGTATGGATAGCATTAGGTGAATAATTCACCTAATGAACGGTGTAGTGTAGGGTAATTAGCTACAACATTTAGATAAGACTTTCAGGGTCTCAACTAAGGAGATTAGCAATATTCGCAGTTTTTCATTTAACCTATTTTGAGGTTGGTCGATTATTTTAGAAGTTTTTTTGAATGACTTGCTCGTGTGTCGTTCGTACCTACCTACATTTTTTTGCATCAAACATTCTGACGCAAGCTTCTCTATACAAACTTTTTAGGCGTTCTTTTTTTCCTTGCAAGTATACTTTGCAGGTGCTTTTCTCCACAGATTTAAACACACACATATTACAGATCATATAGCTATATAGAGGATAGAATTTCGGAAAGACATTTTTGATTCTAACAGCATAAAATTCTTATGGTCCCTAGATATTACATAAGGTAAACACCTGAACAACTGAAAAAAATCCGGTACTATAAAGCATAGTTAACTATATGTTGTCAGGCTATTGTATATGTTTGTTCAAAGAATGATGTTATTCTTCCTACGGTTAGGTAACACCCCATATTGGGCAACCGTATGTGAGGACAGGTCTTATAATTGCCTTGTATATTAGGGTGCCACATTCGATTTTTAGCGGTGAGTTTTTGTTTATCACAGGGTAGAGTTTTACTAACCGCGTGTTGGCCTCGTTTAATTTTTTGTTAATATGATATCCCCATTTGAGGGTTTTGTCCAGATAAATGCCCAGGTATTTTACGGCGCTGTTAGCATTGTTCCACTGTATTAGTTGACCGTTCAGTACAATATTGGGTGGGTTAGATACTCGTCTCAATGTGAAGATTTTTGCTTCGGTCTTAACTGAATTTAGTTGTAACCTCCATTTGGAAAACCAGCTGCTAATTACATTAATGCCGTTTTGAAGTTGATACTGCTGCGTCGAAACTGTGATTTTGTGTTGCTATAACGGTGTCGTCGGCGAACATACCTACTAAGATGTTATCGGTTTCTGGGATATCGTGAACAAAAATATTAAATAAGATCGGGCCAAGAATCGACCCTTGAGGAACTCCCGCTTCGATTCGCTTAATGTCTGATACTTCTGAGTTGATAACTGTTGAGAAAGTGCGATTAGTCAGAAATGATCGTATTATATGAAGTAGGTAATTTGGAGTATTTATTTTTAGTAGTTTGTAGAGCAATCCTTGCGTCCAGACTCGGTCAAAAGCTTGTTGCACGTCAAGAAACACTGCCATTGTATACATTTTACTTTCGAACCCTCCCTCAATGTATTCCGTGATGCGGCTTAGTTGGTGAATGGTAGAATATTTGCGGCGGAAACCAAATTGGAAGTTTGGGATGATCTTGGTTTCGGAGACATGTTTGAGAAGAAAAAGTCCGTTATAAATTGGGACTAAGCGCAATTTCGATCATGTAATTCGAATTCTAGGTCAATTTTGTTTTGTATCAGAATTATTAGTTGTTAATTTTGTTTAAAATAATCACTTTGTATTTGATCAATTTTATTATGTCTTATCTTTATAAGGAACATATGGAAATATTTGCGTAAGATTTGTAAAAGTGTTATCTCCGGTTGTTGCAATAAGTATTGTTTTACGATAAGGACGCGTTATTGTGTTTTAATTTTTATGTTTCAGTTACTCGAAGACGCGCAAAAAATTAAAGAGGAAAAAGGAAAGATGACTGAAAAAGAAGAATGTTTTAAATAGAAGAGACGAACGTTAATAGTGGCTCTTTTGGTGGTGGATGTCAATTGTTGCGTGTTTGTTTTGGTGGGCGCTAAGTATTAACAGTATTAAAGGGAAAGCTGTAAGTCGAATTAAAGAAGTGAACCCATGGTATAATAGCTTATTCTTCTATTCTAAGAACGTTCTTTTTTGACTCGGCTACAGCGTCTCCTCGTATGATAATGGATGCCCCAATTTTGTTTAGTCTACAAATTTTTTCGCATACGTATATTCACTTCCGAAGTATTTAACATCTAATTAACTCTTCGTTTTTCGTGAATAATTATTACATTTTGCATTCGCGCAACCAGGCATTATCGTTTAAATGTTTATTCGGTATCCTCGTGGTGTAATAAAAGCGGAAATAAAAGGTATTCGCTATTAATAGAAGCAAAAACTCGAGTGTTTGCAATGCAGGACTATCAACTACACATATTCCTGTACGTACGATAAATATAATATGCATCACAATGCAGATTATACGTCGAAAACGAGGCCCACCATTGAATCTTTATGGGATCACGTGACGAATGTAACTAGAGTGACGTCATGCGCGGGCACGACGTGTTTTCGTCCGACAAGTGGGTACCCGATGAATAAAAAAGTGAACCGAAGTTGTTGTTTCGCAATAGCTGTTAAAGGGAGTTTTGAAGTTAATGTTCAACGTACGTTGTTGCGTTTGCCTGATGCTAAAAAGAGATTGAAGTAGTCGTGGATCCTTCGCGAAAAAATACATTCCCGTTTCCCTATGATGCGTTCTACCTGGAACACACTGTATAATAGTATACTGAAAGTTTTATAAACCACCAGCATTTATTCGACATTTTCCTGGCATTTCATACTTATTGTGGGGTAGTTCCCCTATCCACCATCTCGGGACGTGCTTAGAGTTCGCTCAGCTGCCAACAGTTAAGTGGTAAATATCGTCGTATTCGTCGTTACAATTTAATAATTTTCATAAGCGCCCCAATTATGTGATAATAATAATAATAATAATATTTATTTGTCCAACCGGCTTTATACAGAAAAAACATGGGATACGTCAAGTAAAATACAGTTACAGTAGGCTCACAAACACTACAAGCATAACATTACATTTAAAATAATCTTTTTCAGCAAGTATCACAGACTAATATATTAATATATATAACACACAATATCACAATAACATTACCTATAATACAAACTCCATGTACTCTTGGATTGAATAAAATGCGTTTTTTATTAAAAACTGTCTGACGGCATTTTTAAATCTTTTGATTTGTTTTAAAGTCTTTACCTCTGGATCTAATTTATTATAGAGTACTGCCCCCATATAAAATGGGTTTGATTTATAGAATTCTAGACTATGACGTTTATACTGCAGTTTAGCGCCATGTCTCGTGGTATAATTGTGAGTTTCATTGAGCTTAGGAAATTTCTCAATGTTTTGTTTTACAAAGCATAATGTGGTAAGTATGTAGATACATGGCAACGTCAATATATTATTACACAAAAACAACTTTCTACATGATTCGCGGTAGTCAGCTTTGAACATATTTCGAATCGCCCGTTTCTGTAGTATAAAGATTCGTTTTGAGGCAACGCTGTTTCCCCAACATATGATACCGTACCTGATGATGGATTCAAAGCAGGCATAATAATAGCTTTTTGTGATGCTAATAGGCACGAGACAACTCAACCTCTTAAGTGCAAAACACACACCAGCGCACTTTTTATGAATATAACTTACATGATCTTCAAAAGATAATGAAACATCTAAGTATAAGCCTAGAGATTTAATACTCGAAACTTGTTGTATCGAGGGTATATATTGGCTACAGACGTATCTCGAACTCTGTGTAAAAAATTGCATTAAAAAACTTTTCTGTGAATTAAGAACTAGGTTGCTTTCTTCCAAATAATGAGAGAGGTTGCACAATGAACCTTTAACTTTAGTAGCTGCCTTCGATTCCGTTTCTTCAGCAAATAATAAGGTTATATCATCGGCAAATGCAACATGGCGACTTGGAACCACTTGATCCATATTATTCATATATAGTATGAACAATAATGGACCAAGAACACTCCCTTGAGGAACTCCCTTATTACTAACAAGCAAGGAGGAGTTTTTACCATCGAAATGAACAAACTGTCTCCTTTGCTCCAAATAGGACTTCAATAGTTTGTTGCACTCTCCCCTTATACCGTAGTGCTCAATTCTTTCCAACAAGATTGCGTGATCTACATTGTCAAACGCTTTGGACAAATCTGCAAACACAGCCATAACTTTTTTACCTTTATCTAAGTGTGTGTAGATAAAGTCGCAAATTGTGACTAACGCATCAGAAGTAGATGCATTTTTCTTGAAGCCGTATTGATTTTTCGATAATACGGAGTGTTTGTCAAGAAAATCAATAATTCGCTTTGAAATGCACTTTTCAATTATTTTTGAAAAAATCGGTTTGACCGTGAGTTTGACCGTAGCCTACCGATAGAACTAGCCGTGACACTCATCCCCACTATTGCGTTGACGTCACAACTGACGGCGGCCGTCATATCGACTTTTAATGAAATTAATTACAAGTAGTTTAATGTTGTACACTTAAATTAACTGTATTCGAACAGAATAAGTAAGAAAATGCCAAATACGTGCTGCGTCCCTGGTTGCAAAAGTAATTATAGTTCAAGAGACAAGGTTCCTTACGGTTTTTCGTTTTCCGAAAAATGAAGACGATCAAAAAAAGTGGTTAAGATGTATTCACCGGGACAATTTCGAAATTACTATGTTACTCCAGGGATTGTATAAAGCATTTCTCCGACATTTTCATTATTCGGGTAGACAAGATGACTAGATAAGACGATACAGTATTAACAGTTCCACGAGACCAGATTAAACTTGCCGAAGACACGTATCCCACCATTTTTGAAAATCAGCCATCATATATGAAAAGGATGTAAATGATGAGTAACGGGAAAATATAGACCTTTGCAACTACAAATGACCGAAAACCTGTAGTCTCTAAGTGGTCCAGGGGCCGAGATCTCGATGGAACAGACAGACAGGCAGACGACGGAATAACGAGCACATAAGCGTTACCTCAACTTCGTTGTGTTACGCTAAAAAAGGCAGATGTGTGTATTAGAATGTTTAAATTTGATTTGTTTTCAGCTCGGTTTTCAGTGAGTTTATGTACGTATTTAATAAAATTTTTGCATAATAACGTGTCTATAATTAGGAAACAACATATAACAATCCTGCGGCTCAAAATAAGTAATTACTAAATGTTTTCGCGTTAAATCAGTACGCACGCGAATCAAATTGCATTTAAACACATAGTATCGCGTTGCAGTGGCCCATCTCCAGTTGTGACGTCACTAAATGAATGTCACGGCTACACTTTATTCCGTATAACTTCCGTTGCACGTCATCATTTTCTGTGACGTAATTACTATGCAATAATGCCAAATCTAGTTTTGAGCGATTTAGGTTATGTCACTTGTCAATAAGACGGTGCATTGTTTGTGTGAACAATCCACACCTTAAATAAAATTAAAATAATTTTTATTATTCATTTGGTTAATTGGAACCACAATATACATCACTTTAATAACTTATGAACTGTACAAATGTAGCATCTCTTTTACAGAGAAAGTACTAAATATAAAATTTTACAGGTTATGTGATGTGATGGATGATATTCAAATTAATCGGAACCATCGGAACTGCTTTCGTGTTCAAAGTTTATAATAATAGTAGCAACGTTTTTCTAATTGCTTTTCTCTTTCGTACCACTCGTGTATTACAGTTTCCGTATCCTTAACTGAATTGCGCCACGTTTCGGAAGTTATCGATTGTAGTGATTCTTTTGTCACATGTTTATGCAATTTTCAATGCTTCGTCCATCTCTACCAATGTGTCGATTGTAGTAATTTTTCGCTATGCCCCAAATATGTTCGATAGGATTAAAAACGCGATGCTAGGGTGGTAATCGTAAAACGAAGTAACCGTATTGCTCGGCTAAGTGGTCAATGCCTTATGCGGTACATTTTAGCTGATTTATTCCTAAAAGTATCAACAAGATTTATATAACATCAAATAATTTGCGAACGTACTTACTGTGCAACCTTTTCAACAGTTCGGCTTGTAAAATCATTTTCGGAGAACTGCACATTATGATCACCTAACCACACTTTAATGTTGTCTGTTTTCCCGTTATCGAACACAATTACTGACGGGTTATCTAAATTCTTCAGTAATTTCTCTTCAAACCAATGCACAGCGAAAGACGTAGAAAATAATCAAAATCAAATCAAACGAAAACTAAACCAAAAGTAACCTGTCAAATTTACAAATTTAAACGCGACAACATAGCGAAATGCTACCAATTGTTGCGGCTAAAATAAACTACATGCTTAATGTGTTGCCTAATAAACGAAAGTAAGTTTACGTTGGTACGTCGTTTTCTTCAGGTAATGACGTGCAACGGAAGATATACTGAATAGACCGTAGATCTATCGGTAGGCTACGGTTTGACCTAAAAATGCGTTAACAGCACGCCACTGACTTTAACGTTCAGTATCCACAGCCTTCTTTTCAAACTAATCTTATCTAACCACATCTTTTAACGGTTAATCCAAGCTAACCACAAAATTTTGTAAATAAAAATAAATAATACTTGCTATCATTTAATTTTATATTACAGTGACGTGCAAGAAAGTTATCTTTTCTTCCAGTAGATCAAACGATCAAGAATGAGCCAATTACCATATAACTCCCTATTGAAGGTGGATAGTCCCGAATTTTTTCCGAAAAACTTTTCGGTAAGAGATGGAAACAGTATTATGCGGAATCCCGCTGTCGCCGAAGTTAAGGTTGAACAAACATCGCCTTTATCTGCAACCACAGTGAGGAGGCGAAGAGAGGTGTCTAGTTCGAGTTGTGGACTTGAAAAAACGTTAAGTTCGAATGACGTAAGTAGGCACCTACTACATTAATCTGTTGAGTGGGAATTAAACACATTTGTGTGTACAGGGTTCTACATATTCATAAAATTAATATAAATCTTGAAACAAAGGCTAAGACAAATGTATTTGTTTATGTCTCGGTTTATGTTAAATCATTCATTGGCATAGACTATACCCGAGACTATACCTAGTCCATGTAATTTGCGTTTTTGTGATTTTGGGAGATAACAGTTGCCCCATAGCTTTGTTAGTGGTTTTATGGCTGCCCATTTCTACACAGTGGATTTTTAAGTGAATCCTAAAAGTAAACTGACATTTATTATTATACTATAGCAATTGTAACATTACAAGATATATCTCGATCCTACAATTAAGAATTTATCCTCGAATTTATCTTTCAAATATTCACATTTAAAATGCTTGTGTCCTTGTTGTTCTCAACTTCGTACGAGACTTCGTATCAAGCACCAAACTGCACCGTCAGAATTAGGCCCTCCCTGTGTGATATGGAGGTACTATGTGATCAAAAATGGATTTAATTTGCAAGTGGAAGAAGGTAGGTATATACATACCGCTGCATCAAAAACATATGTGAAAAACAAGAATAATCTGGTGAGTGGTGAAAAACATTTGTATAGCGCTGCTTTGAGTTAGTTGTACAAGGCTTTCATTGCAAAACGGACCATCCATTGCAGTTTGTAACTTTGAGATGAAAAATCAAAAATTGCAAAAATATGTCTATTTGGATAGCTAAGGGGATTCATGATATTTTTGGAAACATCTATGAGTGGTGAGTGATAATAATTTAAAAAAATATTAAAATGACAAATTTTCCATCTTTGTTTTTTTGAAAGACATAGAAATCAGCGGAGTAAACTCTAGGCAATGTTGCCATCTATTCCACCCTTTGCTGATCTATTTACCAGGATACTGTTGATTGAGAGCCACTGTCTACAATGTGGCCGTGCCCCATCTTGCTGAAAGTGTAAATTTTTGTCGTTTAGGAGCACATTCCCATTGTCGCCCACTTGAACGTCCAAAGATTGTGTGAGCAAACAGCATTTCTTCCAATAGATTCTGATTCCCGTCTTAAATTAAATGTACACGCTATAACTTCATTCTCAAGAACACCTCCCCAATATTCTGATCTTCTTGAAACAAATCTGGATTTTCGTCATCCCCTGTACCAAAAATTATGTTTGTTCACAAACCTGTTAAAAAAGAAAGTACATTCGTATCTAACGCAGATATGTTCTTGTTAAAATTGGGATCTTCATAAATTCTTTGGAACGTCATCATTTTTATTAAAATTAATTAATAATCAGGTCATCCGAATTTGATTTTGTGGGTATTTTTGTAAAGAGAACTTTATGACTCTCAAAATGATAGGTCACTTGATCCGGGGTCAGTGACGGCGGCAGTGTTTCTGAAATAGGTGGGCACCAATTGGTCCCAATCTTTTTAAGGTGGGCACCAACATTGTAGATTCTTCAGCAAATAAAAAAAATTCGCATACCGTAACTAAATATTTACTTATTCGATTATTCGCTAAAACAAATTTTAAAAAAAGTCAAAATTTGAGACAGGGGCAGTTGGGCACTTGGGTGGGCACTCTGCTTAACAGATTGGGCACGTGCCCACCCAGGCCCCCCCCCTGGCGCCGTCGCTGTCCGGGGTGAATTCTGTAGCGAATCGTCTAGATTTTCATCAAGGCGCCATAAAGTCAATAACGGATTAGTCACCGGCGATAAGTCATGAAAGCGGATGTGACTGCTAATTCGAGATTTTCCTACAAGCTTTGCTTTACAAGCAAATTGAATTGTGTTTAGTCTCAGCCTTAACATCGAAATCGAAGTGATAAATAGTGAAATACGCGCTCGTGTTATAAATATGTCTGTAGGTAAGTGGTAAATATTGAATTGTTATAAATCAATCTATTTAAAGGCCATTATAAATACATTGTTAATTCATTTTTATAAATAAATCGCGTAATTAAATGTACGTTACCTAATGTTGGGTTAGCTGTGAGCGTGGGACTAAATCCCAAAGCATTAAACTTTCCCTGCCCATCTGATTTTTGATTTTTGAAATGTTTGTTTTTTTTGTTAAAATTACAAATTGCATTCAATGGTTCGTTTTGATATGAATGCTTTGACAGATAGCAGCAAAGTTCTATGGTTTCGTCAGTTCTCTTCCTGACCTTGCGTCGTTTCGAATCGAAACTCGTCCCATGGAAATAGAGGGGCAGTACAGAAGTAGTAAATTACCTCGAAGTACACTTATCATAGTTACGTATAGATAATTTTAAAACCAGGTGTCAAATTCTTGACAGAATAGCTTCCTAGCTGAAACCAAAAATTGCCAACATATGTACGCACTTACAGACGGGAAAAATTTATTCTTTAAAAGTTGCTTAAAATGATCTAAAACGTCGACATTTGATGTTAGCTTTTATTAAAAGGACCTACCATCTAAATTTCGTTAAAATTGTTCCATAAAGTTGCATTTCTGCGCATGCGCAACACGATTTTTGCGCATGCATTTTGTTTGCTTTTATTAGAGGGACCTACCATCCAAATTTCGTTTTAATTGTTCCATAAATAAGAAAATTGCATTTCTGCGCATGTGCAACACGATTTTTGCGCATGAATTTTGTTTGCTTTTATTAAAGGGACTTACCATAGAAATTTCGTTTAAATTGCTTCAGAAACAAGATCGTTGCGTTTTGCACATATGCAACACAATTTTTTGACTTTGACAATTTTTTTCTCCGTTTTTTGATAATATAACCCGGCCCAATTTTTTGTAGGTTGTACACAGGAAAATAAGGTCTTCCAAATAATAGAATAAAAATTTTAGGTTGCTATTTGAAAAAAAAAGTTCGATGCCGTTACGGCGCTCCAAAATTTTTTTCAAAAATCCGGCCCGTTATTTTTCTGTTCGGTATGCCTAAAACATATATACAAAATTTCAACAAAATCCGTCGAGCCGTTTTCTCAGAAAATTGCCAACAAACGTACGTACGTACGTACGTACAGACGGAAAAAAATTTTATTCTTTAAAAGTTGCTTAAAATGGTATAAAACGTCGACATTTGATGAAATTTTGAAATGTTCAAAAAACGGCTATCGCAATAGCTACCTAGCACAAGCTAGGAAGCTAAAAATGGCGCCTAATGAATAAGAGAGTGGGAATTTCTATTTAAAACAAGTTAAAAAGTAATCGTAAACGATTTACATAAAGCGCATTTCCACTTGCATTCATTTCCCATTTGTAAGTGCAACTTCTGTTAAAATCGTAAAAATCCGGCCACAAATATGAAAGATAGCGTTGCACATGGGCAATCCATTTTTGACGTGCTACTTCAATTTCAGTTTATGAGCAGAATTTCATTTCAATGCTTTTCTAAATAAGAAAGTTGGAACTGCGCATGCGCAAACCTAAATTTTGAAACTAATGTTAGATTTTCTTTTGT
>NW_022170511.1:27083233-27181638 GCF_008802855.1 Photinus pyralis
GTTATAAAAAATGACAAGTATTCAGATTTTATTTGTCAATTTTTTTAAGTTGGCAGCAAATTTGCCCAAAAATGGCGGATGATTGCGGTACTTTCTATATCTAGTGACTTTTGCTTTAATTTTGTTTCAGCGACATCTAACGCATAAATCCATAAGCGTCATATTACAGTTTTAAACGATACATGTTTATACTGCTCCGCAATAGAGGGCGCTTTTAAGTATACCTAAATTTGTTTCCCAAAAAATGCATAAGGTTAGCAATCTGTGTATGTGTAGATCTGTGGTAGTATGAACGATGCTTAATTTTTGTTTATAGCCGCATTGTATATTGTTTATTTAATTAGAATTTTATTTATTTAATAAGAATGCATGATAAGGAAAATTATTTGCGTCGTATTTGAAAAGATTATCTCATGTTTTTCTCCAGTCGTGGATAAGAATTGCGTTAATCGCTAGAAATTGATTGATTTTGTAAACGCATGCTGTATTGGCGCAGGTGCAAGTTGAGATAAGAAAATTGTGCGTATTTTAATAATAGAACAAAGATGTGGTACCTCAGACTTTATTTAATCTGCTTCAATCGATCGCATTGTTGTGGGGTATTTTGTCTCGGTTATGTATGCCTGTATTTATTTGCAGCAGCTGTAATTATTTATTAATAAGTAACATTTTGCTTGTGTGTTTACTGAGCCCAAGTTACGATCCTGGATTTTAAGATTTTTGATGTTATTTGTTTTGGTAAGTGACGTTATTGATTTTGAGCTAGATGGACAGAATTGGTTTTTTTTTTTTCAAAATAACTCAAAACTCTATTAATGATACGCAAAATTTTGTGGAATAGAAATTTTTAGATATTGATTTTCAAAAAATTTTGTTTTTTCGTGTAGGACAAAAGTCATGGAAGATTCGGCTATTTTAAGCTTGCATCTGTTCGTAAATAGCAGCTTTGTCTTTTCAGCTCTAACTCCTTCAAAAGGAAGAGCTTTTTTTTTTCTACCTATTTATTTAGCAATCAGAACAATATATGTATTCTATTAGCTAAAGGGTTAACGACCGCTAGGTGAACTAGCAGATAAATAGCATGATAAGATTAACATCCATCGATGCAACCTATGTAACTTAATACTAAGTTTTATAAATTGTTTTTGTCAAAAGAAATTTGAAATTTGAGGACACTACTCCCGCACTAAGTTTATAGGCCACAATTTTTTGAGTCTTTTATTGATCCTTGGTTGCAGTAACTGTTCCAATAAGGGGTTTGTGTGGGTTTCTAGGACTTCATGGTGTTTGTTAGCTCTCTCCTGGATTACTTCCTGAACCGTTGGTATGTGTAGATCTGTATGAATTGTATGATTTGTTATATACCACGGAGCATCTACAATTTGCCGGAGTATTTTTGATTGGTTTCTTTGGATTAATAGTACATTTGTTTTAGAAGCACAGCCCCATAGCTCTACTCCATATGTCCAGATAGGTCGGATGACTGCCTTGTATATTAGAATTTTATTTTCTGTTGATAGTGTAGATTTTCTTCCTATTAGCCAATTTAGTTCTCTTGCTTTGATGTCTATTTGTTTCTTCTTTTTTTTTAATATGCTCCTTCCACGTCAGCTTGTTATCTAGATGTAATCCTAAGTATTTTGCCGTTTCCATCTGTGGTATCTGCACATTATTTATCACAACTGCTGGACATAATTGTTTACGGAGGGCAAATGTTACATGCACCGATTTGTTTTCATTTACTTTAATTTTCCATTTGTTTAGCCATTGTTGTAGTTCAAACAGGTGAGTCTGGATATAATCTGATGCTATTTGAGGGTTTTCATGAGTCATGACTGGATAGAATTGCAGTGTCGTCTGCAAATGTTCCTGTTGTTGTATTTTGTGTCATTGGCAGGTCTGCTGTGTACAGAATGTAGAGCAAAGGCCCTAAAACACTACCTTGGGGCATTCCAGAATTGATGGGGAAGTGGTCTGATGTTTCTTCACTTACTTTGGTTTGGAATGTTCTCTCGCTCAGGTATGATTTTAGTATATTAAAATAGGCTGTAGGGAGTGTTTGTTTGATTTTATATAGTAATCCAGGATGCCATACTTTGTCAAATGCTTGACTAACGTCAAGGAAGACCGCTGAACAGTATTGCTTGTTTTCAAATGCATTGTTAATAACTTGTGCGATTCGATGGACCTGCTGTACCGTGGAGTGAGCGCGACGAAAACCAAACTGATGTTCCGGAATCCAATGTTGGGGCTCAAGGTCCTCATTAATTCTCCGAAGTAATAGTTTTTCTAAAAGTTTGGAAATAACTGGAAGCAAGCTTATAGGACGATAGGAGGCAACATCCGTTGGATCTTTTCCTGGCTTACCAATCATTATGATTTGTGCAACTTTGAGACATTTTGGCCAATATTCAAGCCTCAGTATCGCATTATAAATATACGTTAATAATACAATGCCCTTTCTTGGGAGTTCACTCAGCATTTTAGCTGTTATTTGATCAATACCAGGGGCCTTTTTGGGATTGAGCTTTTTTATTTCAGCAGTTATTTCCTTTGGGGTAAATGGTTTAATTTTTCGATATGGCTCTAAAGGAATGGATATATTTTCTTCAATTTCATTATCTGGTTCATTGTCTAGTGGTTGAAAAACTGTGGTGAGGTGTTCTGCGAATAGGTTAGCCTTTTCTTTGTCACTCTTCGCCCAAGGTTCAGCATTATTTTTCCTTATTGGTGGTACATTTAGTTTAGGCTTCCTTGAGTTTTTGATTGGTTTCCATATAGAATTATCAGTTCTAGTTAGATTGGATATATATTGCTCAAATTGTTCATTTCTTACTTCTCTAAGTTTTGCCTTTAACCTATTACTGAAGCGATTGTACACATTTTTATCGGCGGGTGTGTGGCTCCGCTGCCAATTTGCTCTAGCACGTCTCTTCTGTGTAATTATTATTTTAATTTCTAGTGGTATGTCATTATTTAATTTCTTTTGAGGAACTTTAGGTGTCACTTGCTGTACAGCTTTTTGCAGATTTATTATTAGTTGTTCTGTAGCTATTTTTATTTCTTCAGGTTCTTTGAGTCGAATTTTGAGGTCTATGTTTTCATTAAGTGTCTTACGATAAGCATCCCAGTTTGTTCTACTACTGTGTAGCCTTGGTGTGCGTTTTCTGGGTATAACAGATGTGCCCACTGTTATTAGTATAGGGGAATGGTCAGATGATAAGTCAAAGTTAGGTACTACTTCAATATATGCCGGGTTGATTCCATGTGCAACAAAAAAGTCCAATAGGTCAGGTATTTTGTTCGGGTCGGTAGGCCAATAGGTTGGTGTTCCTGTCGAAATGATTGAGTATCTGTTGTCCTCTATTGTTTGATTTAGTTCTCTACCTTTAGTTGTTATTAGACGTGAGCCCCATCTAGTGTGCTTACTGTTGTAGTCTCCCCCGGCTATGAATTTTGTTCCCAATGTTTGAAAGTATTTTTGAAAGTCTGCCTTTTTTATATTGTGCCGAGGTGGGCAATAAACTGCTGATAGTGTCAGTTCATATGGCAAAGTTGCTACTTTTACTGTGGTTGCCTGTAAACAGTTTTCTTGATATTTTAATTCTTCATGATGTTGGATGGAGCGCTTAACGAGGACAGCAGTACCTCCGTGTGCTGTACCATCAGGATGATTGGTGTAATATGTTTCATAATGAGGTATTCTGAAATATGTTCTTTCTGTGAAGTGTGTTTCGCTTATTAGGAGTACATCAATTTGATTGTTTACTAGGAAGATTTTTATTTCCTCTTTATGTTGCACTAACCCATTGGCGTTCCACAAAGCGACTCTTAGGAATTTACCCATTAATGAAGTTTATTTATGAACGTTGTGAGCATGTTCAATACCATGCTGTTTTGCTGAATAAGTTGATTGAACATGACCTTGAATTCATTTAGAAATTGTGATAACGTATTATTTAAATCTTTTGTCGATTCACTGTTATTGTTTGATGTGTTTGGATTGTTGGCTACAGCATTAGCGTAGCTTCTGTATTGCTGACTAAAATTGATTGGTTGTGTTTGTGGCTGTATAGTGTGTGAGTTGTTGGTTTGGTCTGGGTTAGGATAGGTGTTTACGTTAGGTGATGGCGCTCTTGGAGCTCTAGTCTTGTTTATAAAGTTGTTTCTATGGATGAGTTGTTGGTAGTGTTCACATCCTCTATAATTTGCCGGATGATCTTTCCCGCATAATGCGCATTTAGCTGGGGTGTCCTTGGTCTTTCCACAGCTGATGGTACTGTGTGCTCCACCACATTTAACGCATACAAATGGTCTATTGCAGTAGGCTTTTGAGTGGCCGTATAACTGGCATCTCATGCACTGAACGATGTTATTTTTATTATTATTCGGAGGTTCTATTTTTACGACGTTATTTTGAAGTCTTTCAATTTTGTACACGTCTTTGTTATTACTTGCTGGTTCTAAGTCCACAAAGAACATATTTAATGGTTCTTTGGTTATTCTGTGCTTCGCATTTATAATGTTTCTAACTTTGTGTCCTTGCTGTGTTAGTTCTTCTGTAATGTCATTTATGTCTACCGTGTAATGTATGTGTTTAATGACGACTCTGTAAGCTCTTTCTTCCTTTAATTGATATGTATGGTGTACTATGTTATTCTCTTTAAAGTATTTTGCTAGTTTTCTGTAACCATCTGTAGTATTGCATTTTATTTGGACAATATTGTTAGCTAGGCTTTTGGTACTATATTGTTCGTCTTCTAGACAGTCTCTTATTTGTGTTATCATGCTTGGATAGTTTACCACTCCATAAACAAATATTGGGGGGGGGGGGGGGGTTGGATTTTGAGGTTTGGGATTTTTGGTGCTGGTACTGGCCGGAGTTTCCTGTATGTTGTCATTGTCATTTGCTACTAGAGGAGTGAATTTGTTGCTTACTGATATAGCGTTATCTACATCTTCGTTGTTTTTCCTTCTTGTTACCTTTTTTCGTTTAGTGCCCTTTACTTTTTGCCATGTTATGTCAGTGGATTGTTCCATTTCCTCTTGTCCATCTTCGCTAGTGGATGACATTCTCAGTAATTGGTGATTGCGGTACTCGTGCTGCATTGAATTTACTGTTCCAGTTTGTGACAGGTTGTAATATTGTTGCTGTATTTGAGGGGCAGTGTTAAGGAATGCTTGTTGGGGTATTATATTTTGTGGGGTGTTATTGTAGTTTATTTGATGCAATGGGATTGTTGCCTGCTGTTGATTATTTTGAAATTGTAAATTTGTTTCATTATTAAGGTACGCCACTGGCGTATTGCATGGAAAAGGGTGTACATACATGTTCTTGCTGGAGCTGACCACTTATTCACTTGTTTTTATATTTCCTTGGAATGTAATACAATAAATAAAGTTTTGTTTGAGTTATCAGTATCACTAACTTGACCCGCAGGTCGACGATATAATTCATATCTCACTTGTTCACTCAGCGCGGTGTGCAACACGCAACTTTGCCAAATTTAAACTTAAAAGGAAAGAAAATTTAGTTTATATGAGCATAGCTGCTGAAAACACCTACAAAATCGTTTTTTCAAAGGTAGCTTGCGAAGGGAACTTAATTGAATTAATTGAAAAAGATGAATATCTTGAATAAAGGAAAAAAAATAATGCAGTTAACTTTCATTCGCGTGTTCCGAAAACTGGTTTGTGAACCAATTTCCATCTGTTTCTCACTCATATATTGATATGTGATAGATAATAAAGAACTAGTTTTAAGGGGAAGGTGTTCAATTGATTATAGTATCTCCCTCAGAACGTCAATTGATGTTTATTTAATTTATTCAAAGAAGATTTCTATTACAAACTTGAATCTATAATTTTATAAAATATAAAAATATAAAACAACCCCTGGTCAACTCAACAATTATTATATAAAAACTCTAGTTTTAATTACCTACCAGAAAAGTACAAAGAAGTAACTAGGTGGGTAAATCAGTCACGTAGACGTAGTTCCTTTTAGAGAATGGCTGAAATCGAAAATGAAATTAGGTAGGTACACCTTGTATAGGGAGAGATGAACCGAAATAGATTTTATCTTGAAAAATGTATTTACATCCATTAAGTGATCACTTATAAATTAGTCGATACTACAAAATATCACAAATTAATCTTAAATCGCTACTTAACTATAACAATGTTTTATAACAGACCAGCACTTATGTATCCAGAACATGATTTAAATAAGCAATATAACATATAGCTAAGCGTAAAATTTCAATTTTAGACAGTTTTTTATCCGGTGGAAGTGTCGGCAAAAGCTTCCTCAGTTCCGCAAAGGCGACATTAAAGGCTTCGACTCGAATCCTTTCCCTCGTTGCATGCGCCGTTCTGTACTTTTGGGTGGCACGTCGTCGACGTCTTCTTTCCTCTCTGCTTAAATTACCCATATCATTTCTTTCTCTAGAAACATAACAAGAATTAGTATTTAGAATTAAAATACCGCACCCTATCCGTTTTAAATTATTTTAAAAGCTTTCCTTATGCGAAAATCGATCATCGAGAAGAACCATAACTTGAAATTTGATCCCAACATGCACATCAGTTTTATGAGCGACATGTGTCACGCTATACGCCGATATAAATATTTATATAAATTTCCTGGTTGAAACATAAATTTGGTTTACCAAAAGAACGTTGCTCTATTTCCAATGTAACATCTATTTGAAATTCAATTTAGAAATTCGCATTTTGCACAAGGATCATTGTAAAAAGCACTATATTGAAATAGATAAATCGATAGACTCTACGGAATTTAGGTCAGTAAGGAATGCACATGTTAATGTTACTTAGCAGAAATTTGTCAGAATTTGCTAGTTAGAACTTTTGTGCTTTTTAATTGGTAATTTGGTGGTTGGGCTCGAGAATGTTAAACTCTACACGAAGAAGACGAAAGACAAGCAGACCCTGATTGTTACAGTCAACATATTTCGCTACCTATTGTTCGTCCAAAGTAGGCGTAAGTGGAATAATAAAGTTTATCCACGGAGACCTACCAGTGGTATACTATAATAATACGTTACATTATCATGATCATTTAGCTCAATAAGTTTATTGACAATAACATTATTTTAGCCGTGTTTTGTAACGGGAGCCCATTAACGCATTTTCTTTGTTTTTTGAAATACGGTCTTGACTTTTTAAATGCGTTTGAAAACTTAAGGCGCCTGTGAGTCGTGGAATACGGCGGGATTGTCCCAGGTTACAGAAAAAAATTTGTTGTTCTGAGATAATAATTCGCGTTGAGGCGTAGGTCAAGTTAAGTCAACCCCCTGTAAAATTACCTGTTACATCCCTGGAAAAATCCTTGATTCCTTAATACCAATCTGTAATGCTTCACCTGCATTTGACCGTGTTTTGAGCAAACGCGACCGTAAAAGTTTTGGGGACAAACACGTTACCTTCAAAAAAGAAAATCGAGTTGTTGCTGTTTGGGTCTTCCCGCTGTGACAATACCTTTACTGCCTGGCCAGTCAGAGAAAATAGAAGAAATCTTTCGATCACCACCCGACGGAAGTTTTTTGTTTGCGAGGGTGGCAAGAATTATCCCCGCAACTGCAAGATGGCTTCTTCTGGATGAATTTCCCTCAAATCACTAAACTTTTGTATTTCTTCAAATCTTCCCCTTAGCTTCCTGGAATTAGTGGTAAATCACCGTAGAATATCTAGAAATCTATTTATGAACCTTCTATGAATAGTCTTGAATCCCCAACCTTAAATGCTATGTAGTCTGTCTCGTTATTTCTTGGAGTCAGTTGTAGATCTTCCTTAAACTTTTATAAACAATTTTCGATCAATATTCTTCGAACCATTCTCAACCCCCACAATTTTTTTGAATCTTTTCCGTAGCTTTCTGGAATTAGCTTTGGATCGCCCTTGAATTTTCTTCGAACCTCTTAAAGTCTTGCATGAATTCTCCCAGAATGTTCCTTGAATTGTCTTCAATTCCTTTGTAATTTTCTGTACAAAATTTTGCCTTTGCATCTTCCATTATAAATATTCTTAAACATGCCCAACCCTAATTTTTTCTATTGTTAAATCTTAGAATTTTTTTCAAATCTTCAGGTGAACATTTAATTGAGTCTTTTTCGAACCAAATTTTTTTTGTATTATTCAGTCATCTTGGATCGTGACGAATCCCTTTACGAATTTTTTTTAAAACAATTTCTAATCTTCAATGTGCACTTCCTAGAATATTTCCCGTGGCTTCTTGAACTCAGCTGTGAATCTTTAGTAATATCCTTTGAATCTCATTAAAGTTTTCCGTGCGTTTACCCACAATCATCCTTGGATTGTCAGCACTCTTACCAATTTTCCATGGATTTTCTTCTACTAACCCCTAACCCTAAATTGACCGTAATCTAATCCGTAGCTTCCTGGAATCAGTTGTAAATCTTCTTTGACACACCATGAAACTTTTGTAGGTCTCTGGAATCAGCTGTGACGCTCTATGAATCCCTTTTAAATTTTCTATGAATCTTTCTGGAACCACCCTTGGATCACCCCTTTTCTGTGTAAAGTCTTTTTTTAATCCAATTCAAATTTTCAGGAAATTTTTCTAGAATTATCCACTTTACAAATTTTCCATGCATTTTTTTAACCTTAAGTTTTATCTAATTTGCCTCGTAGCTTCCGCCAATCATCTGCAAAACTGTTTTGAATTTTCAGTGAATTCCCGATTTATTTCCTCGAATCTTCCTATATTCCTGAAATCAGCTGTGAGTATTCCGTGAATCTTTTTCGAACCTCCTTTAAATGTTTTTAAAATTTTGCTAGAATCACCTCACGGACCCCTTTATGAATTTTCTACGGATTTTCTTCTAATCTTTCCAAACCTTAAATTTCCTCTAATTTGTACGTGGATTATCCTTGAACTTCTTTCGAACATCAAATTATCAGTGTATTTTCTTAGAATCACCTTTTATCCCTTTGTAATTTCTCGAGACATTTGCTAGAATCACCAGTTGATCCATGGACCTTCTTACAAAATCTCTAACCCTAAATTTTCTCATATCTTCCCCATGAATTTTTGGAATCAGTTGCAATTTTTCGAATCCCATTCAAATTTGTAGTGAATTTTTCTAGAATCATCCTTGGCGTGTCACGTATCCCTTTACGAATTTTCCACGGACTTTCTTGAAATAATCCCTGACCTTAAATTTTTCAAATCTTCCTCCTAGCTTCCTGGAATCAGCTGTAGCTCTCCTTTCAATCTTCCTAAACCTGTTGAGTGTTTAATGTATTTTGTTCGAAATCCATGAATGTTTTCAAATCCTTCACGTAGCTTTTCAGAATCAGATGTTAATGTGCCTTGACCCTTTTTCGAATCCCCTTAAAATCAGTGAGTTTTCTTTAAATCGTCCTTGAATATTCACGTAGTTAGCATGGATTTTTTTCGAACAATCCCCAACCGTAATCTTTCTCGTAGATTTTGCTAGAATCAATCCTAGATTCTCATGAACGCCTTTATGAACTATCCAATGATTTAAAAAAAATCTACCTAAATTTTCATGTTTCCCCGTAACTTCCTAAAGTTACTTGTTAATCTTTATTGAATCATTTTCGAATGCCCTTCAAATTTCTTCAGAATTGTTCTAGAATTATTCTAGAAGCGCTACGCTACCATGGATTTTATTGGAATAATTTCTAACTTTTTAGTAGAATTATTCGAAAGAAAAAAATCCCCTGGTTTTGTCCGTATGTTCCTCGTCTAACTCGAGAACAAAAAGAGACCACCCATTCTGAATCTGATAGTGCGAGTAGACGAAAATGGATAGAACGTGAGACCTTTTTTGCTTTTTATGGGAAATATCAATTTTGTTCTGCCTACATGCGCAAAAAGGAATATAACATTTTTTTAAAATTGAATGATAATTTTCTATTTCCAGTCTATCGTACTGTAGGGCTTCCTGCGTAGTCAGCTTAACCTATTGTAGCGAATGTTCCAGAAATTCCGATAGACATCGAAGCGCCATGAAAGATTAGTCATCGGCGATAAAGAACGAAGGCGTATATGATGCAATCTTTTATGGAAATATGACGTGTTTGTTCTAGAACATTCTGAAGCTTTCTTGAGCATTCGGGAACATTTCAGAAATCGTGTTGTTTGCTATCTAATCAAATCGAATTGTGTTTCGCGTCAGTTCCAATTTCGACACCAAAGTAATAAATAGTTCGCTCGGTTATAAATTGTGTATTAGTGAATGATAAATAATATTTGAATTGTTGTAAATCGATTCGCATTTCAAGAATGTTATAAGTTTATTGTTAATTAAATAAAACACGTGATTAAATTTACGTTACACTATAATTTAATCACTGGAATCGAATTAAATTATGCTTATTATTATTATAGTCCAATTCATGCGAATTACAGCAGATTTGGAGGTATCGCCAAGAGTGCATCAAAACGATAAATTCACAGAGGTTTCGGAAAATGGACAATCCAATGAAATTAATAAATTATATGAAAGATAATGGGAAAATCCCTACCAACGTAACGCAAATGCCCACCCTATATCCTCTCTGACAAGTTTTTCCGATTATGACTTCTTTCTCGATTTTGTGACGATTTAGTCTTACCCATGGTAGTACCACGAGTCGAACCCGAGGGCTACACTCCAGTTTTGGAATCGTGTTGTTTTCGCGAGGTCTAGAGGTGTTCGTGTAGTACGTCACCAGGAATGGTAAAGATCCTGGCACCGTAGGCGGTGTAGTGGTAGTTTAAAGGTTGAGATAGATGATTGAATTTTAATAGGATCGTGTAATGAGTTTTAAGTTCCCTCTGTATGTTCTTTCAACCGTGCCGCTTCTCGGTCATCACAGAAACAGGGTAAGATTAAGGTGGCTTCTGCCTCGTTTAGAGTCCAGCACTTCTGGCCTCGGATCAACGGAAGTGGCGTCCCTAGGTATAGCTGTTTGTTTGCAGCGTCAGAGTTGGACTCTTTCCAAGACACGATGCTATTTTCCTTTCTTCAAAAAAGGTACATTCGCTATAGTAAATAGGACATAGTGGATGTAGGCGAGATTTTAATTTGATTTTTAATAACTGGAACGGTTTTAAGGGTGGTCTGGAGGTGAATATTTGGGTGTTGCGCAAATATTTTAAACTTGGTATTACAAGATTATTCCAATGACATTTTCGTCTTCCGACGGATTGCCTAATTTTTGCAATCGTGTGAAATTTTCAAAAAAGCAAGCCACATTTCTTTACCATTTGGAGAAGTTTCCATCCATTGATTGATTTTTGTTTGTCAACTTTTTAGAGACATGCCAGCCGAAACTTGCGTATTCGGGTTGAACGCTTCGGGGATTTCGCTACTGTAAATTACTATAAATAAGGTTATCATAATTTTTCAGTATTTTTGTATTACTGCTTTACTTTAACAAGCGTCAAAAAATTAATCATTATCGGTTGAATAATTGAATAATTATTTATGCTCTAATATTCTTACTAATAGTATCCATAATTTTTGTTTTTTTTTTGACATTTTAAGTTATGAACCAAAACGCGTGCCATGGTCGAATGCACTTCTCCGTGGTGTACCATAAAGTTAATAAAAGAGTTATCATGGTTCTTACGCAAAAGGACCAAACATTTCGTTAAGAAAAACCGAGAAAGACCCGATCTAACAAAAAAATTATAATAAGGGAACCCTTTATATATAAAATCTCTCACTTTTATGCACGGCTTTGTAAATTAATTAGTTAAAACGAATTAATTACATCATTGAAACCTTTCAAAGTGCTAGGTACCTGTGTAAATCAAAATATTGAAAATACACACCTTCTCCTTTGTACGCCATTACTGTTACAAGATGTAATAGTCTGCAAAACCTCCCGACTATCGTGGTTATTCATCGTTGCATATTCATCTGCAAAAAATTGAATTCATCAGTTTTGTGCTTGGCGATGATTAAAAAAGAACTTGTACGCGGGTCGCTCCGAAAATTTCTGCAAACTATGACAAAAACTGCTACTTATTTTATTGGTTTTCAACATATTTTCCTTTTAGCTTAAAACATTTATCCAGTCGATGAAACCAATCGTGAAAACAGTCACGCGATTACTCTTGAGTTACTTCCGATACTAGATTTTTAAAACTCAAGCACGGGATCATTTGAAGCTAAAAAACGACGACCAAGTAATTTTTCTTTGAGTTTAGAAAAAAGAAGTCCTACGGGATTAGTTGGGGACTATAAGGTGGATAGTCCAGTAACTTCACTGTTGACTGCTTCAAACTGCATTGTGGGAAGATGCATTGTAATGATGCAAGACAATGTTACTTTTTGGGCGCATTGAACGAGCTTTTTGATAAAACCAGTCGTGTACTATTGAGCAATTTGTAAATACATATGTTAACATATACCAAAAACAGATCAGATTGTTTTTGTAGTTTTCATTGCATCAGCTTGCAAAAATTTTCGGAGCAACCTTTTGGAACTATATTAAATGAACTCATTTACGATGACCAAGTTAGCAGTAGTGAAATGGAATGATAGACGCTTTTGGAGTATCATCATTTTTTGTGATAATCTACGAGAAAGGAGTGCCAAAAGTATTAATTTGAATTGGAATGAACTTGAAGAGATCGAAGGTTTTATAACTATGGTAATTTTGGAGCTGCAAGTATCACACTATGATAGAGGCAACATCTTCAAAACGGTGAAACTAAGATCGTCACAATTCACCCACCCACGACTCAGTGGTCAGTCATATTGGATAGTACTCACATTTCGATTCTTTCCTGCTATCAATCTTGTAATGTTTTAGAAACGCTTTGTTTCAACAGCAATTACTATTTGTCCCTAGAACCTTTGGAAACCGTTACACGATAAAAAATATAAAAAAACAGCCCCGTCAATTCCTCCCATTATTTTTTTATTTATTTATTTCACGCCTACGAAGCATTCACATAAAAGAAGCTCCCATTGGAATCTTAAAAATTAAGCAATGTCTAAAGTTAAAAGTAGTAAAAACTTTGACTCAATAAATTGCATGTATACTATTCTATACGGATAGTAGGCTCGGGTCAAGCTATTACCACGCTCTTATTTCGGTGATCGAGACAAAATTGCAGTGTAAACAGAAGATGCTGGTATGCTATTGGTTTAAAAGGGACGCCGATCGCGGCAATTTCGTTGGTTCCGTTTTGACCTTCATATAAGTAGGGAAGCGCATAGCGAGCTAAAGGAGAGGTTTACCATTTTTAAAGTTGCGAAAGCAGTATTAGTTTAAAAAGTGAATAATTAGCGGTCGAGTGACTATATAGTTAAGGTGTAAAGTTTAATTGTAAAATGTGTAGTTTTTTTCAATACAGTCAACTTATAATCGGTTAATAAGTGGAGGATTAATTTTTGAAGAGGTAACAATCGCTTAATGGCGGAGATAAAACAAATGGGTTTTGACATGAGATACAGGGTCCCCAAATTACATGCATTAAAAAGTACATGCTAAATATTTCGGAGTGCGTGTATTTAAAATTATCTATACCGAATTCCAATGGAAAAAAACAATTAAATACGTGGCTACCATAACAACGATATACGTAATAAAAGAAAGTTGAAGAAGTGTGCTTTGCACCGACGCATCAATATTCGTAAAATGCGCCATTAATATTTTTAGCGCATTTTTGAAAAAAATACGCTATTATATTCGTCATTGCTGGCAGGCCGGCTGTCCGCGTTAGATCTCCACAACTACAATAGCTAGAGACTTCAAATTTTCACTAAAAGCTTTCTGCTATAGTGTAGATGTGCAGGCACTAGTCTATTTTGAGTTAGATTACTTGTGAGATCGATAATTGAAGAAAATAATTTCGATATGGGTTTCGGAGGTGCTATAATTTTACCGTTAGATAGCGCTACCAGTATAAAAACTTATTATTTACTTTGCGATTTGTTTTACAAAATGAAGACGTACCGTCAATTGAAATTAAATAAAATTAATTATTTAACGCAGCCAAAATTACTCGTGAGATCGATAATTTTAAACTTCGCTAATAAAATACTGACCTGTATTACCAAAAATGCGCTTTAATCATGCATATGCTGATTTACAACTTGTTTTATTATACAAGACGATAAAGGGATATTTTAACCATTGAGTGAATTAACTTCCACGAGGTGCCTTTATCGTCGCGTATAATACAAAACTATATTTTATAGCAGAAGCCATATAAATCATTGTAAAGCTCTGACTGAATTAAACTTAGACGTCAAAAATACCAAGCTTAGGTTGTGCAGTCGCGGTCGTTTCCATAGAAACAGCATTGCCATATGTTCTGAACGTCATTTTATATCGTGATCCGTATCCTATTTGAAATAAGAATACTCCAGGTGCGAATATTTCGACGCGAATCCGGGAACGAATATTCTTGGAACATACAGTCCGCATACAGTATTTTTAGGGTTAATATTCCGAGGCATTGCGGGGCGATAATCTTCCGGAGTCGAATTTTTAGGAAGTCAAATTTACCTGACGAGCTAGTCTTTCGACCATAATAATATACAGGGTGTCCCTAAAAGGTCTGTACAACGCGCTACCAGGGGTTCTTGGTATCAAAATAGGACGATTTAACCCAACTTACCTCTATCCAAAAGTGCCTCGGTAAGGCGCTATCTACCGCCAAAGATTAAAAAAAAAAATCGTTATTTTTATTTTATCGGAAAATGGTTTTGCCGATTAAAATGAAATTCGGGATGTGAATATCTAATGTAAAAAGGGTCTTTGTGATATCATCGTTTTGATTGTAGTTGCTATGTAGGTGGTAAAATACTGACCATCCACATCTGAAGAGGTCTAAAACTTTTTAACTACTATTTTGACGGTTCTGAATTTTTAGACACTGATAGACAGTTTACTTGCAAGCATTTTTTGTCTCTTGATGAATATCGCTATCTGTGATGGTTTACGAAAAAAAAATTTAGGCATGATGAATGGCATGCACCATACATGCGATTGTTCCTCAAAAAATCAGAAGATGGCTGTGAAACCTTAGAGTGGCGTAACGTTTGTTTGTTGTTTCTTAAACTTGAAAATTTACGTTTTGCTTGAAGACTTAAAATTTCATTGTTAAAATTGTAATATGGCCTTTCAATACAGTAACGCAAAGTTAACTGATATGCTATTAGTGTTTGGATAGTGTCGTGGAAATGGTCGCCAATGCGTTATGTAGTATACTCACAGGTTTCCAAATCGTCATAGCCTACTTCTTGCTTGCACTTATGGTTTTTGAGGAACAATCGCATGTATGGTGCATGCCATTCATCATGCCTAAATTTTTTTTCCTCCTAATGTGTTGGTACCAAAGCGCCCTGTAAACTCATCTCTCAAAAATCCCACGTTTCTTAGCAATTTTGGTTTAGATTTGATCCTTTTGTTTTTAAATTTTCATTTATCACCACCTCTGTTATTTTCTTTCGAAGATTTCAGGGACGGTTGTTTGCTGGGGGACTCCTAATCTATAGTACCAAGTTTTCTGTGAGGTCGGCCGTCAACCATACTACGTTTTTTAGGTATTCTGGATTAAGGGTGGATCTTTTTGCTTATAAATCGTGATTTTTTCGGTTATTTTTATTTTATCTGACGGATTTGAAATGCAACTGTTCTCTGGGAGTCCCATAATTCTTAATCTGTTAGTACCAATCTCGGCAATTTCAGGTCATTCTTTTTTTTTCTATTCCTTTTAATTTTAAGTGACATAATTTGAAAGGGGTTGCTCTTATAGACCTTATAACCTATTAGTACCGAGCTCCCTATGAACCCAACCCTCCGAGAAATTGTTGTTTCTTAGGAATTCCACTGAAATAGTTGCAGCTTTTACCATTTTTCCCGACCCCTTTTATTTTAGGCCGTGTAATTAACAACTTTCAGGGCGGGGCTATATTATGTGGGGTCGGCGACATCTGGGCGCCATCACCGAGCGAAGTTTACTAACGTGGTGATTTTTCAGTTTTTTTTTATCTTCTTTTACAGTTTTGGTCTGATTGTTTTCAAAGTGGTGTCGTCGGAAAGATCATGTAAACGCGCACAACTCTTGCGCGATGGCATGTTGTTTTTTTTCCTGGGGGCGAAGTTAACCACCTTCTTCGAGGGATAGTCGACTTTAGGCGCACAACTGTTTCTTTTCGCTGCGAATTATTTCACGCGGTTTCTTAGAGTTCGAATCTCGATCTCTCTTTCTCTTGTCGACAATAGAAGCTCGAAGTATTACAAGTGTTCAAAAAATTGATTACTATTTTTTGGAGGGCGTTTAGCGAAATGCACCAAGATGGCGCATTTATATGACAGTAGGGGGCGGTGGTCAGAAGTGGTAAGGAATATGGTAACCTCCGACAAGACTGATGGTTGGGTCAAAATTTCATACTCGAATTGCGGGTAGACGCGACGTCGAAAGTAGGGGGAACCGACAAAGGGAATAGGTTAGCCTCCGATAAGATCTGTCTGATAGAAACGAAATTCAGTGCAGCAAAGAACCATTGCCTGCTTTTACACTGAACTCTAAATATTACAAGAAAATACTAATGAAATCAAATTTAGATAATAAATACAGAATGACAATGCGGAACCGGCTGTTTTTATAACGCATAGTACGAAACTTATTAGAGTGGGGCAAGTGCGACGTTAACAATCACTACGCAGCGGTTTTTTCGCACTCACTGTAACATTGGTATGCGTGGAGCTGTTCCATGTCTCAATAGAAGATGGGTAAAGAATCTAAGAACAACAGGCTGTGTAATGAAAAAAAAAGCAACAAGTGTCAAAAAGAACGGTAAGAACTCCCGAACACGCAGAGCGAGTACGAGAGGTGGTCGTCAGAAGTCGTACACGGTCCGCCCGAAATCGTACAATTGAAATTGGACGGTTCCGAAACCCCAGGTCCATTCAGTTCTGAAGGCACTTTGTGATAAGCATATTCGATGTCTTCCTGGGCACCCAAATTGTAATTTTTTTATTAATACAACAATAAAGTTTTGTCATTTTACCTCTCAAGAAAAATTTCCGCGTTCCACTGGTGGCAATTTCCGCTTGCATAATGATTCTATTGGCTCCTTATTAAATAATGCAGTTTCTATTGGACAAGAATAGGTATAGGTAGTGGAATTTTGAGCAAAATTATAAATTAATTTTCCTTTTCTTATATTTTTTCTATAAAAGATTAGTTGAATTAATTGCACATCTATCCTTTTTTTGTTAAAAATGTATGTGTACAATAATGTTTCACCGAAAGACGTTATCTTCCATAATGATATTAAAAATGTACATACATCTCAAACCAACGATGTATTGCAATATTCAACATAGATGACACGCTTCCCCGTGTGACATAAAAATGCATTCGGAATTTAATAATTTATTATTAGGTTCTCTCGTTTTCCAAAATCGATTTCGATTTTCATGAATTATGTGACAGAAAAATCGGAGAACATATGCGTATTTATTTTATCATTTATATGCCCAATAAAAGGGGGATCTCCAAATTTGAGTAAGCTTACACGGCATGTTTCTCAAGGGACCAATGCAAACCCTCCAGGACACACAAGTTGCACGTGGCTTTACTTATCACCCTTGAATTATACCATTATCAATCATATAAACAACAATATAATTGAATTATAATCATACATTTGGTGGGAACAATGTTGCGAAAAATTAGCCTTCGGGCGTATATTATTTTTAGTCTAAACCCCAAGGCCAATAAAAATAATTATTTATTATAATAAAACAATTCACTCACCTGCTTGATTTAACAGAAAAGCTCGACCGCACAAAATTCGGGTTACGGTTACGATAAGTATAGATGTTTGTCAACTGATGTAAAATAAAAGGGATGATGCTCCAGAAGCTCCTGCAGCATCCCTTTCGGGTTTCAAATTCGGGACCTCCTCTAAACCAATCGTAACCTTTCATCACAAAGCTCCTCCCAAAATCAATACCCTTATTATTAAGGTAATTGTAATTGCATAATTTTTATCAATTGCTTCGCATGTGTTGTCTATAAAAGCGTTTCGGCCACAAACGGTACGACATTCTAAAATTTAAAATGAATCAATAGATAACATTCAAAATCAGAAATTAATATTCTACAAAATCAGTAAATTGCTTATCAAAGGGATACATATTTGTTAAAAAATAATGACAACTATTTACAAAGGATTTACAATTTGATAAGAAAATTTCCTTTATCTGACCGAAAGTTGGTAAGGTGATGCTTTTGTGTGTCACTACTTGTCAAAAAAAAAGCTTTAAATAAAGCCATTCGTGAGGTGAGATTGTGCAAGGGAAAAAAATTGAATATGTGCCTCAGCAATTCATTTTCGTGATATTTGCATTTCTTTGTTTGGCAGGGTTCAGCATTCGCATTCAAAGTCGTTCAAATCCCGTGTGCCAATGGAAACTGTTTACATTTTTCTGGCAAAATTCAGGGAATAAGCAAGCAATCTTAATGACACTATAAAGACATATTAAGTACGCTGGTAAATTATAAATTTGCAATTGTTGATTATGATTCCATACTATTCTAATGTCTCTTTCAACGACCAATTGAATCGTGGTCCGAATCAGTTCGGTCATAAATCCCCTAAAAAAGCGTAAATTTCTTTTGGATTTTCGATCTGGATGATGGAGTCATTTCTTGAAAACAAGCTACTCTGTTGGTACTTTCAAAAGGTATTATAGTGAATTCGTATGGGCGAATGGTAGGTGTTTTTTAAACGATTTGTGCAAAACATCATGAAATCTTATTGATCAAACTTCTACATTTCGTAACGGATAAGCGTCCGGAAGCGTACGCAATTGACGACGCTGAGCCATTGCTGAGCTCTGCAGTGATATAAGCTTTCGACGATGACTCCAGAACGATTCCGAGGTTTTCTAAAATCTTCGGTACCATTGTAGCTTGAGTTATGGATATCTAACCAATTTGTTTTACCCAAAATCGTCCTGAAACCTTCATTTCCATGCCTACTTTCTGTCAGGAAATTTTAGTTTCCATAACAGAGCCAGAACAAACTACGTTTCCTGCCGATTGTCACTTTACCGGCCGCACCAGTGACATTGCTAAATGTCTATAATGACCCCTGTCATCCCTGACAGATTTACATTAATAAAAAGTTCTATACAAAAATTGAAATTTTATATTAAAATGCGATTTCCGGTAAAGTTTAATACAAACCTCGTCAGTAAAATGGCATTATCTGACTCGGAAATTAAAGTACTCGGTCCCGGAGGGGCCTCGCAAGTCGCACTTCAATATTTCCTCGCCAGTAATGTATCATTTTCCGGACTTTTATGTAAATAACTATTTTTGCCAATCTTGATTCCTAAAAATGTACTTTGCACAAAATTGTTTAGAAAGTGACTACTTCTTATCGCTCTGTATGCACTACCTATATGTTTTTCACAGATGTGAAATCATCTCATCCGTCAAAAGCGTCACGGCTCGAGTAATGTGCGAACCGAAAGCGTTATCATTAAAAACTAGTTTTTTCTTTCCATTCTTGGGATCTAATTGCAATATCAAAATTTTGTAGAACTTGTTCCATTGTCTCTACCTCCTACTTCTTCATTTTCTCACCCTTCGTTTCAAACATGGTTTGTTTCTGCCATTTTTTTCCTAACCTTATCAATTTGCGTTCGATTCATACGCTCTGATATACCATTCCACTGGGGAAATAATACGTACTTTATAGTTATGCCTTTAGTTTTACTCGTAGTCTTTACCGAATCCGGTGGCGCAGTGGTTACGTTGCCGACTGCTATTCGGTAGGCTGTGGGTTCGAAATCCCATTGCCGATTGCTCTATCTGGGGTTTTGTCAGAGGGTTTTCCTCAGACGTACGTTATTGCTTCGCATAATGCTAGCATTATGTTGAAATCTACGAGGCGAATGCTGGAGAGCAGTATATTCTCTCTCAGTACCCTAACTACGTTCCTTCCGTTCCCATCCTCAACTTTACCCATCCTTACATTCCCGTTCTCTAACTGAAGAGGGCCAGGAAATCCTTCGCAGACTTCCTCCGGTATCCTTCGGGGTGTCGAAGGAATGAAACACATTGACCTCTTCTTTTTCGTATTCTTTTGATTTTCTTTCACCGTCGATTCTTTATTAAATTAAGAAAATCAATTGTATTTTGCATTTGCACTTTGCATGTATCAACTTTTTCTGCTTCTGCAACAAACCATATCTTTTTCAACCACTGCGCGTCGTGTTCCGTTGCGCGAGCTTTAAAAAATTGATTATACGCTCGTTTCTTAATATACTATTTCACAACTTGATGTACAAGGATGTCAAGGATATACTAACCAGGCCTATGTTCCTTTGTGAAATTCCCTACATGTTCCTTTGTGAATTTATTTTCCATGCATTGATTACATTTTTCATACAAGATTAGTAATTTTGCCTCCATAGTTAAATGAGGTAGGTAACCTTCTATGCCATGCGAATGCACTCCACTGGAAATCAGTACGTACTGTATACAAAGTATTTATTTTGGTGCCTACACTATCAAAGTTTTGCTCAGGGTTTTACTCTTTAATCATTAAAGGTAACTGTTAATTCGCCTATTAATAACAAATTTTTTGACACACCTTTCATTATTAAGGCTGGGATATTTGTTTTTGTACCTTCACAAATTCTATGCAAGATTTCGTTCTTATGAGCGATAATTGTAACGGAAGCCCTAGCAGTTTATTTTTTTCGAATGTTTGTAGGGTTTTATGTTTTTTGAGGTGTGGAGTAATAGTAAGTATACAGGGTGGTTCCATTAGATAGCTGGGTATTTTAAATATCTATCTATCGAATTAAGCGTGTATTTTATTTCTGTAAGTTAGAAGTATAGAATGAGTCATGGGATTTTTTGAATTGCTTGTTATCGTGCCTGAGGTTCAGGAGAAATACGGTACAGTATAGCTGTCTCACATGTGGTCGTTGATAAATTGCTGATGTGGAGAAGCCTTCAAAGGATCATCTCGCAACCTAGCGCGTTTGTGCACAGGGCTACCAAGAAAGAATCTGAGATCACTTGTGGGAATACTTTCTGGGCCCTGCAAACTGAACAAACACATGCACTGCATGGGTTTGGTAGAATCACCATCTTGTAGAGGATGTTACATAGACGAGACGGTACACCGCGTAGTTTATGAATGTCCTCTAGCTAGTCCAACTGAGACCATCAATGTTGGGGGTATATCCTGGCAGAACATGGCAACGATTAGTGCCGCTTCCCCTTCCAGCAACTTTAGGTTCATCTCACGTGTGGGATGGCTTGAGTAACGTTGAGGGGTCGGACGACTCTAGTCAGGGAGGTAGTATAAAGGGCCCGAATTTATGGCCCAGAATCCAGATGCTGATGTGGAGAGGGTTCTGAAAAAGAAAAAAAATTAATTCGTTTTGAGAGGTGGTAGAGCGCAGTTAGCTTATTGCGAGTATAAAAAGAAAATTTCGTTGGGGGCTGACAGAGAGCTAAAATCAGAGGATGCTAGCAGGAAGCCACTGTTAAAACTCGCGAGATTTTTAAGCTAATGGTTGCTAAAGAGTAAAGTTCATAACCCCGAACAATTATGCGAGCAAGGTTACAAGGGATTCCACTGGGTGTCAAGAAGATTGTGGAAAATTTGTGTCAAAGTAAGGGAGTTTTAGGGCACAACACGTGAATTCGAATTAAATAAGATAATCCCAGAGCGTAGATGAGCGCTTCGATATCTGCGCATGCGCCAAGTTAAAGGTCACTCGATTCAGTTCTGTTCATCGACGGAAACAGGTTGGTTGATCGGTGTTTGGGTTGAACGACGGAAACAGATCTGTTTGTCGAAAACAGGTTGGTTGAGGAGAAACCTTTGCTAACTATTTGATCTCGAGATACCTTAAAACATGCACAGAGGTCAAATGAGTCACAAAAAATGACCTTGGACTTGGCGCATGCCCATAAAGGTAGGACGAAGTGGTCCTATACCGGCCTCGCTTATCTACTCATCTTCTATTTAGGATTCGTGGAATGGAACCAAAAACTTTTGACGTTAAACCCTGGCCCGTAGCGAAGAGATCCCAAGGAATGCTCGAGGAATTCAAAACCGAGTTAAATCGAAACGTATTAATTGCACACAAAGTTGTTTTACAGCAGAAGGGTAACGATACCGTCGCTTAATTGAATAAGTCCTCCTTACAATAAATTGTAGTTGGTTTTTAATTCGCATCGAATTTCTTTGCGATCGTTCGTATTGCGCAATATTGTTCTTTTAAAAACTCACGAACCAACTTTGATAATATCCAATGAATTTGTTTCGTGTTAGGTACCTTAAAACTTTTTGTTATTGCTGACAATGACAGTTTCTCGTTGCAAACGCGAAAGTTCTCACTTTAATCAAAATGGTCACGGGTTCCACACATGAATTTTCCCAATGGCAAAACCGTTTAAGCGCCATTTGACCTTGAGATCTGTCCATGCGCCAAATTCAAGGTCATTCTATTCGGGTTCTATTGATTTTTTAAAAATAGGTCTGTTAAAAGAACCTGATTCTTTTAAACGGACCTATTTGTACTGAACAGAACTGTTTCGGTTTAACTGACCTGTTTCCGTCGACAACCGAACCGGATCGAAGGACCTGAAACTTGGGCCATGCGCACATCTCAAGGCGAAGGTACGCTGAACTCGGCCTTGCTTATCTGCTAAGATGGTCCAGTTTTAAACAAGGTTAAACTGCTCAAGGGGTAGATTTAGGGGGCGTATAAATAAGGTAAAGTGTACATTTTTGTATTTGAATTCAATACAGACTGCGTCCTTCTAGAAACTTGACGATTGACGTTTAAAACCTTAAAGTAGTTAGAGCGCCTAGGTTAAAGTAACAAGAAGTTGGTGAAAATTTGGTCACTTATTCTCTGAGAGACGCACTTTCTAATGGCCAAAAGAAAAAAGTGTTCCTATGTGCCGTTTCTGAGATATTTGACAGTAAAGACAGGGTATTTTAACATGGGCTCTTATGGACAGACTCAGTTTTTCTGAGCTAGCGAAGGCTTTTGTATCAAGACTTAAATGAGATGGGTCTCATTAGAAGCGAAATTTTGTGACGAATCTGAATATGCACGGAAAAGTACATGTTCATGATGAAATAAGGAAGATATTTACCGCCGAAGCGGCGTCTGCTCTGACGCGGCGGCACGCTATGCAGCACGCGTTTAAATCTGATGACTTTTCCACTAGGTCTAGTATATAGCTGAGCTAGGACAATCTTTTCCTTCTTCTGCTGAGCACTTTTCTGCACAAAAGGCATGGTGTCTTTCAGAAAGAACACCAAAACCAGCGATATTTATAAAGGCCTGCACACGTCTTGTTGACACACTGATCGGATCGAGATCAAGATAGCGGCTGGGGATCTCTGGCGCCAACATCGAAAAACCAAATCCACTACACCGACTTCACGTAAAACGCCAAATTATTTAGTTTCCCGGCTTTTACATACGTCTCGCATACGTTTTGATTAAAAAGAAATATATTCGTTTAGGATTTACCGCTTACACTGTGAATATTTAGTCGCGGTGTGTCGTCAACATTTAGTGTGCAAAGGTTTGAAACAGGGTCGAAAAGTAGGGAGACTATAGTAGTCAAGTTGACTACTGTATATGCCTTTTTAAAAATCATGTAAGACGTTTGCATTGTGCTGAGGTACAAAATACCACTCATACCGTATTTCTAATTATGTTTCCTTCATAACAACATTTTTTTGGGGACGTTTACCGTAAGTAATAGGTAGGTCGAGTACATCACTTGACTTCAGCCGAACGCGCTCTAACTACTTTAAATAGAAACATTCTTGAAAAACCTTCTCCAACCATTTTGTAACTGTGTGAAACGTTTAAAAGGAATTTTCAGTTGCTAATATTTATGTATGAAGTCGGTTAGATGAAGGTAAAAATATTCTCTATTTTAATCAGGGCCGGACTGGTTTGTAAATTCCTACCGGGAAATACTTTTAAAAGGGCCCTCCCCTAAGGGAAATCGTGTAAGAGGCAACTGTTACTATGCAGTTAGCTAGCAAACGAAACAATACGGATGCACATAACTGATAAAATAAAAACATTGGTTATTTCAAGGTAACATGTACATATTTTATTACACAAGTTTCTATTAAAACTAATTGTACGGTTGGTACTTTTCTTATTTCAAAATTATTTAGAAAAATCAAATGGGGGCTAAGTGAACCCCCAGTCCTCCAAGAATTGAACTTTTGTATGTTGAGACGACGGTAATGCGCGCTTAGATTGTGTTTAATTGCACTTTTGTGTCCTTTTGGTTTGAGAGATATTTGTTGGGGCTCAGTGAACTCTTAACCAATCGTAGGGGAGCCCAATAGGGTATTTTGGAATTTACTGAATCGGGTCAAATTAAAGTAAAGTGGGTTGACTACGTGTTGAAAAGTGTACATTTTGTAAACTGATCATTTAAGCGTGAGGTGGGGGGAGTGTGAAGGTCACAAACAAAAAAACCGTTACCTCTACGTCCTCGAGTGCGTTGGAATTTTTTTTGTTTCGAAGGAAATTATTCAAGAATAACAGGGGTAATATAATCTGCCTATTTCCAAACGCGAAAGTGAAACAAAACGTCTATAAAGTTTAGTGTGTTCAGCAGTTGAAGCATGTCAGTTGACTGATATCATAGGCGGCCGTGTCATAAATTAGGGTGCGTTTATGTTTGATCCGCGATAAGTGATAAGACCGTCGATACTAGCAAAGGGAATAAAAGTGTGTATATTAGCGCATGCGCACATCTGATTTTTACAATATGCGATATGCTTGTCTTTACTACAAGAATCTTTGGTTAGAGAAGAAAGATGGCATTGCGCAGTCTGCGCATATTATTTGTCAAGATTTTTCTTGGTCGAGGTGCCAGAAGTATAAGATACCGAACGCAAAAATAACGAACCAAATATTTTGAAATCTGGAAGAGTGTTAAGGCCGGCGAACGACGGACGGATATAGTGGCCATAATAGCGTCTTCCCCAAAAATTGTATAAGTTTTGAGTATGCACAGAGGTGCTAAGCGTTCACTTAGCCGTCATTTAATTTTTCTAAATATCTCCGAAACAGAGGGGCAGAGATTGTGAGAGTGGAAGCACAATAGAAGTGCGTATTATGCAGTGCCGTCGTCCCAGTGTGAAGGAGTTTAATTTTTATTTTTTAGGCAGAGTTTACATATATTAGTGTATTATCCTGCAAGGATTATTTATAGGTAAAGGTCCTAACCTAACAATATTTTATCGTGCCATAAAATTATTCGGAAGTTTACGTTTATCACAAAAGAAACATTGATAAATTCTTGTTTTGAAAAGTAGAGGAATGCTTTAAATCTCACCGTAAAACCTTTTCAAAATAATATCCGGATTAGCGGGTAATCCGTGTAACCAATGTCCAGTTAATCGAGTTTCTATTCTTTTATCTGTATTGTTACAGTCAATTGCCGTAAGTACTTTTTCGTACTTTTAAAAAAACAACTGAAATATATTTTTTTTTTACAAAATTCTTCTTTATTCTTCAACATAGTCTCCTTCTAGAGCGACACACCGTTCCCAATACTTCTCCAACATTTCTTCATCTCGTAGTCATATCTTTCTCATTGGGGCTTCTTTGGAGCTCTGAAAAAGTGAATCACATTTTAAACCAAAGGATTTTATTGATAAAATAGCGTACCCACTGTAGCAAAACTGACAATATAGTAATCGTACACCATGGCGTTTATATATGTGTAGTGAAAAGCCAAGTAAGTAGGTACTTTATTTTGGCATTCTATTTTGCGTGACTAATCGCGAAATGGTTTGCGAACACACAACAAATCAATACATTTTCGGATACTGTTTGAAAGACATTTGTCGTCATGGAAAGAAGTCGCCGGTTTCCAAGATACCCAATGCGGTTTTGTTGATATCAATTACGCACTTGACACATAAAATCCTTCCTATGTCAAGAATTTAATAACGATGTTAAATTAATGCACGATTTTCGAAAAAAATTGGGACGAAGAAAATTATACAGTAAATATTGTGGATAATGGCATACCATTTCAGCGCTAACCAGGTATAATTTCATTTTACTGTGTCTTGTGTTGATTGATTGGGACGCTTCGAGGTAAGCATTTTAATTGTATTTAGATTCGTAGTTCTGCACGTGTTAGAAATGCCCTATTTTAAGGTGTGAAGTACATATCTATTGACTTTTGGTAAATATTTACGTTCTATTTGTAAAAAATGAATTGTGTGTTGATCTATTATTGAGGAAATGGAATAAATAGCACGCCACCGCTATACTCAACTTCGAGTATTGATTAGAGAAGAGAAGATTCATTGTATTTTTCTTAGATTTGAAAGGTTCTACTATTGTAGAATTGATGCCTACTCTGTCTGCTGACTAGATGGATTCATATTGCGACTTACAACTTGCAGTTACATACGTACCATTGAATATCCAACTCTATTCAATGATACGTACCAACGCCCGTGGCGCAGTGACTTACATGCGCGGGTGCCATCTGGTATCTAGCGGTTTTCCATCCTGTTGCTCTTACTACATCTGAGTAAGGTGTTTCATCGTAGAATTATAATGCTAGCATTAGGTTGTAAACAATCCCTACATTTTCGTTTATTGGGTGAAGAGACTGAAAAGCCAGTAAATGACCGTTTTGGCGTGTAATTTTTCGCCCCTCGACGGATTTGCTTGAAAATTTGGATTTAGGTTCCTCTTACCCTGTGCTTCAAAGATGAACTTGATGAACAAGATGAGCCCAGGGTTGCTTTTACTTGGGGGGTGTATTCGAGTTATCTGCGAATGAAAATGTTCATTTTTCAACAAAAAAACCACGTTTTCAGACGGTTTTTCGCAAATAACTCTAAAAATAAGTATTGTATCGAAAAAAGTATTCTTAGCAAAAATATAGCTTATTAAAAAACAAACAAAATGGTCTTTATATGAAGTCTGTAGACCCAGTAGAAGCAAAGTTGTAGCTTATGAAAAGTAGGTTCTCATTCGTCAAATTCCAAATCGAGTACTTCAACGTGAAATAACCAAAAAAAGAAACACTTTTCGGGGAAAACTTATGAATACTTTTTCAAAGTGTTTGAAAAAACCGTTCTATTTGTTTTTAAGAAAAGTTTCTAGTATCAAAACTAAGTGAGTTACGCTCAAAATAAATTTCTTTTTTTTTGGTAAAAAAAATCAAGGAAATCACCCTCTAATTAGCACCCCAATTGTAATTAAGCGTTACTGCTTTACAGTTTACTTTATGTATGTATTGTTTGCATTATTATAGTGCTTATTTTGAAAAAATGTAGTTTCGAAGTACAAAAAATTTTGAAATTTTGAAAAATTGCCTTTTTTTCAAAATAACTTCAAAAGTATTAGTGATACAAAAAATTTACAATAATAAAAAAAATGTAGTTTTTGCTTTTCTGAACATTTTGCTTTTTTTTTGTTTTTCTGTAAAATAAAAATTGATTAAGATATGGCTGTTCAAAGTTTGCACACACTCGTCATTAGTGACTCATTCGAGCCCTTTCAACTACAACCCTTTCAAAAATAAGGGTTTAAAAAAAATTAATTTGAATAATCATATAGCTTTTTAAAAAACCTACAAAATATTTTTTTAAAGCACTTCGTAGCTTAAAAATTAACCGATTTATGAGTAGAAAACCAATCACATATTTAATACATCAAAATAATAATAAATCAAAATGTTTGAATTTACAATGATATGATTAATAGGGGTAGTTTCCACCCCTAAAAAATAAACAGCAACCAACGGCACAAGTCCAATTTTGAAGTGGAGGGTAAGAATAACCTAAATCCAAATTTCCATGCAAATCAGTGGAGTCAAAGTATTCTATGACATTGTTTTAATTTAGTTTAATGTCGAATTTTTTGTCGCCTATGGTTTAGTTACTATGTACGCTGCCTCCCGATCTACAAGTGTATCCTATGTAAAAAAATCCGCTGAATCGGAAAATCATTTTCCCCCTGCCCGGAAACTCCCGGAACATATTGTTATTACCAAAAAACGAAGAAAAATTGAGAAAATGTCGTGTTTTTTTTGCATTTGACTTCGAATATCTCGTTAACTATTGCTCTGAGGGAAAGAATGAATAGAAATGAACTTGTTTAGAATAAAATTTTCTATAAGATATAGTTGGTCCGGAAAGCACATTTTCAATTGTTATTGTTTTTTATGGAAAAATGTGAAAAATGAATCTCTAAAATTAACAGTTTGCAATTAGCAAGTAAAATTCATCCGATCTTTTTGAAAATCCGTATTTAGTAACTTCTTTTGATAACAAAACAATATGACAAACCCGATCGCCGTAGGTTTCGTAGTAATTGATTAATTAAATAAACAAGTAAAAAAAGTAATGCTTTGTCTTTCAAACTGGAGGACTACAAGAGCGTTCCCAATTTTTTTATACATAGTTTAACCCTAAAACAATCTTTTCCAATAATTGTCCCGATGGTTCTTGCAAATCGACGGACTGTAGAATTTTTTTTCGGAATTCTTAGTACTACGTACGCTCGAGATTGACGAATATTATGATAACGGAAACGTAGCGCAAAGAATGTAAAAACCTCGGAACAGTACGACGCAAGTGACTTTGCGCAGGTGTCGATCGGTACGCGAAATAGCAGAGTGCGACATCAACGAAAAAAGAGGTTTAACAAGTCCTATAATACGATCAGGCCCAATTGTGAATCTAAACCATTCGGGGACACAAACAGATACAAGAAAACTTCATCAAAATCCGCCCAGTCCTTTAGAAGGAGTCACAGACACACGTACAGAACAGTTTTACATATATAGAAAGAAGATAACGAACGAAAAAGCAATATCGCACCATTTTTCACTCCCGTTTATAAAGTGCAAGAGTAAAATATGTTCAGAACCGAGAACGAAACTATTTTTAAGCCATTATCGCGGTACCTTTGCGCCTTTTCAGTTTACAGTTTGAAAGAAAACGTGGGTGCAGAGTCAAGTTTGTGCAATAATATTTTTTCTATTTACATTTTCCCTACGGCTCTATCCAGCTCCTCTATTTGCATTTCGCGATTTCGGTATTGCCATACTCTACGCTTTATCGACTGGAGCATAGCCGTAAGTTTGTTCTCTAATTCTTCTCGCCCTTTCTTGTAACGGATGTTACAAATTTATCTCTTCCCTTACTTCCTCTGGTTAATTAAATTGGGGGTGGTTTTATTGTGCAAAGATATTGATATGCCTGGGCTGCTCGTCGGTTAAGAACCCTCTTAGGGCCTCATGCATGAATAACGGTCAAGGGATAAATAATAACTCAATAATCTTTATTCACTTTGAATTGGTTCTTTTTCTTAAAATATCGCCTTTTTTTGTAAGAGAACACATATTAATAAATGGGACTGAAGCGAAACGATCCTGTAAAGTAAATGGTTAACCCACATTCATTCGTAAAAATCATACTTCGTATTGGTAGGAAACTTGAAATCCGGCCTATTGAGGGCCCAGAACAATAGACAATAAATAAATAAAATAAATAAACGATTCGCTTGGAAAGGGACGGTTCGACTGCAAGACAATTAACGCAGATTCGGCGTCTAAGGTTGCCCGAACACGAATTCACTTATATGTATACCCCTTCTCTTAGTATTTACTGTAATTAAGTTCCGCCTATCTTACTACGACAAAGCGTTTATAGATCCTGCGCACATCTTTTACCAGCTTTTGTCAATTTGACTTTGATACTGAATGGACGAAGTAACACAAATCGTTATATTGCATGGAAAGCCTTGTTCATGTGGTCGGTTCGCTGCTCTATCCACTAACTTATTACCTTTAATTCCTGTGTGTGCAGGGATCCACATAAGAGATACTTTAGCGTTCTTATGTGTACTAAGGAATTTTGGATTGAGATGGTGATAGATGTTCTAATATTTGCGTTATCTGTCTATGGCTCATTGAGTTTGTTAATATTAGATTTATTTTAAGGCCATTCTTGTCACACCAATTGTCCACACTTTTTTGACATCTGTATGTGTGTTTATGATGTCGGAAAACACTGATGGAAATCCTTTTTATTCTGTAACGTAATTATGACCCCATAAATCAATTTTTATCTTTTTTTTGTATGAAATTCTATAGCAGCACGAACTCTTCAACATGCACATTTGATTTTACGTAAAGTTGAGGTAGTTGTTTTGTGACATTAGGTACCTACTTTAAAATGATGTCTTCATGATTTGAAGTAAATAAAGCAGCAAAACCGATTAAAATTAAACTAAAGTTAACAGGCAGGAACTTGCAAAAGTAGATAAGAAAATTAACTTCGGTGAAATAAAGTAATTTTCCCAAAGTAAATAATAAGAAAATCGCATGATCGCTCTGTCATAATCATACATTATAAAATGAATGTGCTGAACAAGGGTGGAGGATTAAATCGATTATATCCATATCAAAGTTGACTGTCTCTGAAAACTGGCATTAGTTGCTGTTAAAGACCAAAAGGAGTTATACAATACCACAAACCCACCGCTGTTTGTCAACTGCATTTTAATCAATCAACGTTTTGACTTTTAATAACTGTGAACCGTACAAGGAAGACATACGTAATGATGCGCTTTCAAAAGAGCCGGGATTGTTAAGTTTTATTCAAATTATTGTTATCGTCCAGTACTTTGAATTTCTAATTCGGAGGGTACGTATTTTTAATATTTCTCTTTCACACATTGACATGACACATCATCCAAATTTCATGCCGTAACAACTGCTACGAAATTTCTAAAAAATAACACGAGCGATTACTAAAAAGTTAAATCACTTATACGAAGAGAACACTTAACAAGGGATGGTACATAAGGACACCTGTTTCGCAAGGGGATGCGACTACAAATCATAGCGAGATAATCCCTTAAACGCCACTAGACACTTTTAACAATGCCGAGATGTCACATGGACAATTAGTAACAACCCCTAACTATGCATATACGCAACATACGCGACTCGTCATTAATTACCTACCGTCTCGAGCTCCTTTATTCAACAAACTTGCCAATAAACTAATATCGCGAAAACTATTTTTAGATTTCAGAAATCAATCGAAATTGATTATCTACTTCCGTTGCAGTATCTATTCAATTTCGTGCAAAGCTCCGATATATCTATAAGGGCAAAACTTTTTTTTATATAAAAAGGCAAACGGGCATGCATGCAATAAAACTGCAATTTCCTCTTAATTTCGTTTTCGGCTATCGCTAACTAAATCGTTAAACCCTTAATGCACGTAATGACACCCTTACACAATTGAATTTGCTACGCATTATTTTCATCCCCTATAAACACCCTTAAAAAAGTAGGTACGTGTAATCTCTTGTTTGTTATGTAGGAGTAAAACGGGCGGGTGACTTGGTGAAGGGTGTGCAATGTAAAATATGAGCGACATGACAGATTTGCAATATGTGTTTACGTTTTTTAATCTCGATATTTATTATTATTATTGTTTTACTAGTGCTTAGATTTCGTTTGTAACAAAGGACATTTTTAATGATGTGTGCACAGGTCTAGGCGGCAAATTTGCATTTAAAGGTGCCTACAAAGGCCTCAGCGTTTGCGCTTTTTTGCGAAACGGTTTACGTTGATAACAGAAAATTATCCCAAAAATGCATGAATTGGAAGCGTAGCATATTTGAGAATTTACAGACTTTTCTGGGGACTTAACAAATCTCGCCAAGAAATTTAAAAATCTATACCAGGAAATGTATACTTCTTTGTGGGAATTTGCAAACCTTTTTGAGAACTTACACATTTTTCTAGAAATTTACAGGTCATTGTATGAATTTGCAGATTTTTTCCATTTTTCCATAAATTATTTTGAAGTTCAATGTTGAGATAAACTAAGGTACATTCCGGCGACGTATAATAATCTCGACTCATTGTACATGAAGATTTTGTCTGGAACACTGAATATATCTTCAAAATGTTTGTAAAAAAGCTTTTTATGGTATCCTCAATGATAAAATATCTATCGAACAAATTTCCTAGAAAATCAAAAATTTGTCTGATATAGGTATTCTCTCACGATTAGGGCGTTGTGCGCAGATGCACCATCATGTTGAAACCAACAGTTTCCAACTTTTGTTTGTTTGGGTGTGCCGTACATACATCGTTGTATTCATAATAATATATAAAATGCTACTCAACCCAGTAGGTATGTACTTTTTTTACGAACTCATATAAAAAACTAAAGTTGATGATTTCTCCGAAACGAAATGTTGTATTGAAAATCTCTCAACGGTGTATTGTAGAGCTCAAAAAGTGGCAATAATATTACATTATAGTAGGTAATATTTTTTGTGTCTGTTCAAATAACAGAAAAAAATAAAAAGGAAATCGGCAAATTTCGGATTTTCTGGCGGAAATGATGGGAATTTTCAGATTTTCTTGAAAGCATTATAACAAATCTTTAATTGCGCATCTTTTTTTTTAATTTGACCATCGTCGTATCTTCTATGGTTTCCGAGATCCTCATAATAGACGTCCTTATTTTGGACACAGTTCAATAATAATGGCGATATCCTTTGCTCGTTCAAAATCGAAATTCTGATTGGTCCAACAAGCTGACCCAAATGAATGAGACAAGCAGTCGATATAAACAAGGTCTCGTATAATGAATGACTCCTTTGATTTACAGAAATTAATTACGATCACTTAAAAATTAGGTGATTAGACCGTAAATGTCAATATCATCATAGAAATATTATTGACGCACAATCTACCGTTTCAGACGGGCGAAGAATGCCACATAAAATTTTTGATAAGCCCATACGCCTCAAAATATTACGATGAATTGCAATAATTCCGCGCATTTAATTTTGCGCGGTTGTCCGTATTCGCAACAATATCCGCGATTTCGCAATTAAACTTTATTTACGATCACACAATCCACTATCGTTCTTATTTAACGCAATAGTTTCTAAACGATCAATTATCCCTTGTAAATGAGGGTCGCCAAAAAACTTTAAATCGCAATTTTACGCGTTTAAATTACATGCTCTTAAACTTCGCTACAATACACGCACGAAGTTTCTCCGCAAATAATACACGATCTCACCAATATATAAATTTACCCTTCGCTAAATTACAGGTGGTTAACTTAACCCTGTCTCACTAGGTTTACACAACCAATCAGATCGCTCCGTAAATCACCTCAACGTAGTTGTTTCTCACTGATGTAAATTCCACACGACGCAGCAATTACTGCCAAATAAAGAAAATCATCCTGTAATCCGAACCAGAAACGCAATGTCCCACGACTCACCGGCGCGTTAAATTTTCAAACGCGTTTAAGTAGTCAGGACCATATTTCAGGACACCTCCCCCACGGAACACATCCAAAAAATTTAGGAAATCCTATCTAGAACAATAACGAGAAATAAATCATAATCGGTAAAAATAGTCAAGACATTGTCATTCTACCCTTCACTCTCTAGTTTAGTCGCCTATATATAGGAGAATAGGATCCACAGTGCCCTTTGCGGTAGGTGATATCAGTCGCTTTCAGATTGAGGCAAGAACAACGCGATTAATTTTACATTACATATCTAAAGCTGAAACCCCCAAAGATCTACTTCTACGATATTCCGTTACAAAGATCTCGATCGATTTATAAAAAGCGCCAGAGCGAACGAATGATCGTCCGATCGACAATTAGTGAAACTATAATCTCCCTTTTGAAGATAAAAAAATCTGGTGGAAAAATCGTTATGTTTTTACAATTTTAAACCAATATCACCACATTTTGTCATCATTTTGAGTTCATTTGCAACTATTTTTATACAACAATTTTATTTAGAATGAAATTAAAAATTATAATTTCACTAGAGTACTATAAAAGCAAAAGAGCAGATTTATTCCCACCTACAGCACATCTGTATGTGATCTATGTGATGTAGCACATTAATACCTTTCAGACTAAGTAATGCAGGAATAACTTGATAGTACGAATCTTTTGCTGAAAACTCTAAGGTTCTACAATGTTCCGTTGCAGAGATACAGGTCTATATACAAAGTGAGTTTTTTCCGATGTAGTATATGGGGATCTCGTAAACTTAAATGAGCAAGCAATTGTAGAATTTTATGTAGATTAAGATTTCCTTTCAAAGTTTCTTCTAACTGTACAAGTAACGAAGTTATGGTCAAAAAACCGAAAAAGTTCATTTCCGAAAATGCGCTATAGCGTTAATTTATTTTCAAAGATATCAAAAAATAATGTTCAGAAACCCGTAGTAATTTTTTCTCAGCTTTCTGCTAGTGCTAAAGGAAAATTTTTATCACTTGTGAGTTTCGAGTAAATCACAACTTTTTTATTTCTTATGGACGCCATATTGGATTTTTATCTTACTTTAAAAAAAACGGCTTAGCCACAAGCGTATACGGGGTTGAGTATTACAAAATATACAGGGTGGTCTTATTAGAGCACAGGTTTCTTCAAAATATTGTTATACAAAATTTTGGGCTAATGGTTCCTGGAGACGGGACTGACTAGTATTTGCGTGTGAAAGCTTGGAGGAGACAGGAAGTCGCGACTAAGGCGGAATTAAGTACGATGACTCATGATGTTAATTGGTAATTCATATTTTCTGATGACCCAAACTTCCCACGCAACAACATTAAGTTAAAAGTTGTTCTTCACTTTCTTAAGGCTGGACAGTACACCTCTTCCGTTGCCCGAAAACGCTTGATTTCTTTCCACGATTTCTGAGTGAAGATGAAGAAGGGGTCGAATATTCCTGTCAAAGGTGAATGCTTTAGCTAGACAATAACGCCGGGGTTTACTAAAATGTTTTAAAATAATCTTTTTTTTTAAGGGTAACGTCGAGGACTGTTAGGGTGCCATATTTTGGAAAAGAAAAAAGGAAATAAATTTTCCCGCCATTATTGCCTAGGTATTAAGTTTACAAACTTATCTCAATTTTGGAAATTGTTCCAGCTTCATTTATAGATAAGTTATCTTGGAAAAACAACTTAAAAGTTTTTCTCAAAAGCACGAAAAGATAGCTTTCGCCGTGCCGCTTGGTTTATACAGATAGAAAATGTGCATTATAAATATAATAAATTGGTCTAAGTTTATATTTCTATCATCGAACACGATACATTGAATTTATAACAATTCAATGCACGATATTATAAATAATCAACTTTGGGGATTGACAATAGGCAACTTTACACACTCCGTTCTGCATGTACTGTCCAGCCTCAAGGCGGTTCTAAACAGAAAGTCGGCAACACATCATACACCCATAAGGACATGTCAAATTATTTCTCAGAAAAAAAATTATTTGAAATGGTGAGGAAACGGACAAAACGTTTTGTTGTATACATATATCTGAATGTTACAATAGAACGATTTTTTTAATGAATCGTGTGAATGGATATTATTTTTTCCAGGAATTCGTATTTCCATTATAACCACTGGCTGAGTCTTAAATAATCTTCTATTATAACACAGCTCCTTCAGTGTAGAAGAGTTTAAACCGCTGACAACCTCATGACCTCAATGGCAGGTGCAGGGATACATTCTCATGTCTATGGTACCTGTGTGTATTTTGGGCAATTTGTAATGTGTGTTGCATATAGTAAGGCGCAAATTAAAATTTTATAGCTACTTAGAAGCGCCTTAAAACCTGTAATCTAAAGCTGCACATACATAAAACAATACCATTCCCTAGGGAAAATGTAACAAAAGCATTTATTTTTCATAAACAGAAATACAATAACTTATTTCTTTTTCCCTAATCTTTCTTTCCTTTTTTTCACATGCTTCTTAATCTTCTGTTTTCTTTTCTCGGATTGTACCTCTTTAACCGCCTTTTTCCTAAGCTTCTTTTCATCTACCGTTTCATGTTTGGGTCGTGACGAATCGACAAACTTACTACTTTCATCTTCTGAGTCTTCCTCTGTACCAGCAGAATTCGAACTCTCCTCCTCACTTCCCTCGTCTTCATTGACATCATCTAAAATTTCGGGTTTTTGTACGGTCCCACTTAAATCGCCTTTTAAACCGACCAAAGTTTTGTACACCAAATCGTTGGCCATACCGGACTTCGCCTGCGTGATGTCTCTTTCAAAATCGATTACTTCCGTTAACCGTTTTGGTATGTAAGCGTTTTTAAATACTTCCTCGTCGATCTTTTCTTCTGATGTGATTTCTGGTCTTAAAGCTGCGTTTTCCGATAATTTATCGAGGCACTCTTCGATATTGTCGTCTGTTACTGTGGGGTCGGTGATAAAGTCAAATAACTCCTTGATACCCATCGTTGCAACTTCCTTTTTCCGGAAGAATTCTGTGACGTTAGTGCAATCCTTACGTAAGAAGTCCAATGCGCGAGGGTGGTCATGCTCTACTGATTGAGAAACATCAATAATGAAAGTCTCTCCGTTTTTGTACAACATATTAAATTCGGACAAGTCGGCGTGTACCAATTTACATTTGTTATACATTTTCCACATTAAAAGGACAACTTCTCTGTACACTTTGCGAGCCTTTGACGTGTTTAGCTCTACATCTTTAAGTTTGGGAGCCGGCCACCCATTTTCCCCAATAAATCCCATTAAAAGTACATGAGAACGTAGTAAAATTGGTTCGGGTACTTTTAAACCATTATTAAACATTCTTGTCAAGTTCCTCATTTCTTTTTCAGCCCAAGTGCGTACCATCTTTCTGGGATTGTGCCGACAGTAACCATTTCGGAAGCGAAATTCACCACTCACATACTTATCGCGATCTTTAAACACTAATATCGAAGTTTTATAGATCTTAATGGCGCAATCGATCCCATTTTTTAAAGTCGCATGGTAGACATTCGCTTCTTTTCCTGTTGATATACAGCCGTTAATTTCAGTTATCATATTCCTGCTGAGCAATTTGAATAGGATCATTCGAGTGCGCGGATCCATGACTTGTTCGGCGGTGGCGCGATCATGCTTGTCCTTTAATCGAATTCGTTCGTTTTCGTTTTGGCGCTGCTTTTCGATTAGCCGGTTCGCGGCGTGGTTGGGCAAAGCGGGTCCTTCGTACTTCTCGACATTGATCTTGTTCGTGAATTTACGAAGCAGATTGTTGGTAGGTTGGTAACTTTCGATTTTACTCGATGCCGATTGAGAATTCTGGCTGATGTGGCGTGTCGCATTTGTGGGCCCATAATTTTCATCTTCGAAGTAGTCATCGTAGTAGTCCTCTGAATCTTCACTATATAATTCATCTTCATTTCCAAGAGCTACTTCATTTAAAGTTAAATTATCTACGTTCAAATCCTCAACATCGCAGTAAAGCTCGTCTTCAGTCAATATTATGCCAGTCTCTACCATTTTCACAAATGCAAAGAGAACAATTAAAAATTACTCACAAAACTACATGTGATATTTTTAGGTTATGTATCATACAAAATCAAATAAACTACTACGCGTCATCCGCACTACTGCAAATTACCATTTTAATATACAGGGTCTTCGAATAACTCGATTCTTTTTTGCATTGAGACTATTTACTAATACCAATTTGGTGCACTTACTTACGATTCCACTACTAACACGGCGATCGATAATTTGAAAAAGCTAATATTACGCATACTCGGGCCACAGCGCTTTTATAGATATTTTTATTTAACTGTTGCGAAATATAGTTTTTTTTACAAAAAGGCAGGAGTCTAAATTTACGACTATGATTTTTAAGAAGAGTATTTATTAATAAAAAAAAGGAGTAATGTAGGTATACTGTGCACTTATTTATTAATTCTCCCGTCACCACACAAGTCGCACCCTTCCCCAAACCGCGGTAATTGGTAAAATACACTTTATTGTTCTCAGATGCAAAAACATGGCAATTATTCTCGATTCAAAACTGAGGAAACTCACTTAAAAGACTTAAAACCCACCACAACCTTTAAATTCATTAAACCTATCTCATATAAATTTATACTTTTTTTTGTGTATGGCATATTCACGTTTTCGGCTTAGCTGCAAGTTGAGCTAAAAAAATTGTTCGTCCGAAAAAATGCCTTACTGCATTTGTGCTAACCATGCTAACCTTGTCTAGAATTTGTTCTGCCGCTGTCACTTTATTTTTAAAAACATAAAACCAGTTAAAAATTTGCACTTTTCCTAAACAGTTTCTGGCAACTTTGTCCAAACTTGCGCCAGATATGACACTAGCTATGGTATTCAGTAAAGCTTCCTTCTTGTCTTTGGGAAACCCTTGGGAGATTTGATCCTTTTTGGGAATTTTATATTCCTTCTTTGTCAAACCCCTTTTTCATCATAAGGTCCAATTCTTTTTCCAGGGAGGTTTATTCAAAACGGTTTTGAATTTAAAAGTCTCATCTATATTATGCAAAAAAAACCTGACGATGAGGTTTTCTGTATGGCACCTTTTTGCATGTCACTGGATACCTACCACCAGTTTCTGGACCCAAGTTTATGTATTTGGTTTTTTTGATAACACCCTCTCTTGCTTCTCCTGCAGGATCAATGCTTTATAAACGGCACAGTTCTCACCAATAACTTATATTGTGTCCATGTATTTTTCTCAACGTTTTCAAATTTAGCAAAGGAAATGATAATTTTTTTACCACCTGCACGACAGTAAGGGAGGTATTGCATTGGGGTGAAAAAGGTTCCCCACTTTTTTGATGGACATACACGTTTTCAGTTTTCTGTTCTTAGGCACCTGCACAGAACGATTTCCGTATTTCGTATTTTTCACACACTCTGATTCATTTATGTGTTAGAAATTCTACTGGCTACTCCGAATTAGGTTTTCCTAATTCGTAAGGTAAATACCGGGAGTAGTATGACCTTCTTCTGCAGAGGCACCTATAAATAGCATTATGCGGGCCACTCTGTAATTGGGCGCATGCCTGTTGAGGGCCCAGAACAAGAGATAAATAACATCTAGATGGCTGCTACTTTCTTGTTTTGTATGGACGCCATATTGGATTTTCATGGTAGATAGGGAACAAAGAAGAAATTCATTTGAATGCATCGCCATCATAGCCATGTTGATTCAGCAACATCTCGTGGATGTTTTTGTTAAGAAATGAATGTAAAACATTTGATTTTGAAATTATTCTTGTAAATTTATGTAAAAGTATAGAGTGTGACACGTCATTATTTGAATGTAATGTCAGTTCATAACTGTTGAGAATAATCTAAACTAAATGCATATTAATGTATTACGTAACGTACCTACGTCACTGGCTATTGTCCCATACGTGGTCCTGAAGACAAAAGCGTGCGGTCACATTTTAACAGAAGGTGAAATTAACTTCGTGGCCCTTAAACGACAATAGTTAAGAAGCAACTGACGGTGACAGTAACATGCTTCAAAATATTTTCTTTCCGGATTAAATCAAATCGAATCATTTATCTATTTGACGCTATACGGGTGATGCGATTCGTCGTAAATAAGTTACCCATATAAAAAATTCCATGGAAATTAATAGAGAAAACAATTTGGAATTCCCGAAAAAATTCCCGATCGTATAGATTTATTCAAGGAGAGTTCATAAATACTGTCACCGTAACGTGTATTGTAAAAATACCCGAAAACTATAACAGGTGGTCGCTTTAGCCGTTTTCAAAAATTTGGTTTTGAGTTTGTATTTTAGTAAACGTAGGGAAATTTACACATGTACCGCTTCATAGCAAACATGAACGAAAGTACCTCTGAAAATTTCATTTTGAGTGGAAAATCGTCGCTGCTATTTTTCAATCGCATTGTTAAGAAACTCATTGCGATAAATTGACGGCAAAGTGTCGGTTAGCCTAATTTCTAAAGAGACCGTTCGATTATGAGTGATAAAATTTACGTGAGGGAACATTTTCGAATTGGAGATGCGCTATTCAAATAGAAACGGGATTGAATAAATTAAATTTATTAACTCATTGTGATGAACACTCTACAGTCAACACTTACACACGACGTATAAAGAAACCAATCAAAATGACCACACAACATGTAGCAACGTAAAAGTTTATGTTAGTATATCCCCCTAAAATATTTCACCGTTGCGTCTGTTTTGGGAGATTACAATTAACTGTGGATGGGTGGATAGGTAAATCCATCTGGGAATAGCTCGTATATGGCACAAATACATTCTCTTAAAAATGTTTTCATCGCATCGCTTGTCCACAAAACTTCTTAAATTACTAGATAGATACCTACAAAACACAGTAAAACACATCCAGATTACAACGGCTATCAATTTTGAATGTACAATCAAATATAAAACAAATGTATTTTTAGTTTGAAGGACCGTTCAAACCGACCAGATTACGAAACTGGGAGGTGCCGCATTGGTATCCCAAACGACCTTGTGCTAACCACGGTCGCACAGTTATAAATTCTAACGACCGTGGAAATTTATTGCCGGGAGTACCAAGAAGCAAAGTTAATCAGTGGGGAAATTACATAGGCACATGGCATTATCCACGCAAAATTACACGAAAAATAGGTAAAAGCCGTTACTTTTATCGAATGTACCTAGATATAATAACTGATATGCTTTGCAGCCGATGAAATATCCGCGCCCCGCCAAGATAAAATTTTAGCATGGAAACGTCACTGCCAAAAGTCCCAAAAGAATCAATCGGGTGAAAGTAATCGGGTATCGACTGAAGAAACAGTGCAAGTTCAGGATGCCCCAGTAGTAGCGCAGGAAGAAATTAAACTAACAGACGAGTTGCCGAAAGATGAAAAGCATCCTGTGGTAAGTAAGAGTTCCCTGTATTAGTCTACTTTCAGTACAATTTCAGAATCCATTGTGCCCGATACACGATATGTAAATCTCCTCCAATATGCATCTTTGGGTAGTCACATTAAATTACTAATAAAAATTATTGCAATTGCGGTACTGTAAAATTAACTTTGTCTTTCAATTTTTAAACATGTCTGTGCATTATGGAAACTTAGGACTCGAAAAGGAATGCGGTAGCTCCTTACGTTCCTGGAGATTTGACGGAGGAGAAACATCGCGACCTCGATTATGGTATTCTTAACAAGTATAGGTATGATCTCGGAGGAATACGCGAGAATTCTGCGCCCCTGCAGGGGTATCCAGGCACCAGAGAAGATTTTTATAGATCACCTCCTAAGGAAGCGGAGGACGTAAGGAAGTCTGCGGATGAATTTTACCAAAAGCATAAGGAAATGTTAACGGAGGAGTATAATGGCGATTGGTGCTATGGGTGCCGAAAGGATAAGAGAGTGAATTCGCCAATAATAGCTGCTATAAGAAACTTCGATTTGGCTAAAAAGTTGCACAAGGAGAATTTGGAACATCAGCCATTACCAGATACGGTTAGCGATGCGTTCTATAGGAAGCTCCAAATGCAAAGGCATAGAGAGCCTGGTCTCGCATTAAAAGAAGGTAATTACGCTTCCGGGGTTGCTTGGAAAGCCTACGCAGGTTATGGCCCAACTCGATGTACAAAGCTCAAGGTGTTTAGGCCTAAAACCAGTATATGTAACAAAATTAAGGATTCTGCCAACGATAGACCGAGTAGTGTCAGCAGCTTTGATAAAAAATGGAGATTTATTAGGCAATCGAAGGTAACACCAATACAATTAGCGGTGTGCTGGGATCTAACTCCCGAAAATCCCACAGATGAACCTAAGCGAACACCGCACATTGACGGATCAAACGGTTCCATGGCACCTGCAGTATTTTCACTGGTGCATACGCCTGATGGCGGACGAGGTATCGATGAGGAGGAACAAGAACAAATTTGCGATGGATTACATAATTACAGTAACAACGCACTGCCTTACATGTACGACCCTCAGGCGTACAGAGCTAAAACTGCCAAAAGTATTAGCAGTTCCAGTACGTCCAAAGCAAGCAAACGAATCCAAAGCGCGGCACCGCACCCTCAAAATCCCGATCCAATTTTCACCAGACTGCATTCAAACTCCCCCGAGGTAACGTCAAAAATTACCGCTTACAAATTCTGCAGCAGAGACTGCTATCAGCGCAGTAAAAAGACGCCGAAGAAGCGCTTATGCGTGGCGTGCGAAATGAGGAACGTAAACATTAAGGACAGCAGGCCAAAAACAGAGTACAAAATGGCGTTCAAAGCCGGCATACCGCAAAAAGTAAGTACAGATTATATGAACCTATCAGACACCTTGCGAATACCTAAGATGAAAGATCCATATAAAGAGAGGAATTATACGATTAACAGTTTGGCCCCTCCTTTCTCTTTGCAGAACTTTAAGAGGCAAGATTATCCCGAACACTGGCGATTAGCTACGATTTATCAACACTCTTATAAACCTATGCAAGCACGAAAGCGACCTCTACTTGCTACCGTGTTTAAGTAGGTAGTTGCTTACTATAGCATTTATTGACATTTTATATCCGTATTATTAATTTTATTCATAGTAGTAGGTAAGTAAAATGGTAGGCTAGAGTTCTGGAAAAGGTGTACTGTATACTAATTGCTCAGATACTGTTTACCACGGTTGTTTGATATACGATAGTTGAGCATCTTTACACAGTATAAGGCTATGTAAGCTCGTCTTATCAATGTTACATGCACTGATAAATGAAATAAAAGAATGTTCATCAATCATTTCATTTACTTTGCTGCATCAATTTTGGAAAAAAAATGACATCAAAATGCATAATCTGAAATATTAAAACAAAAAGATTCAGCTTGTAACAGTTAGTTACAAAATTCACACTGACGATGCCTGCTCAAACCAATTTTCAAAACTGTTGAACTTCATGCCGATGGCTAGCTCAGTGATTATCGGTCTTTAGTGTAAATAAACAAATAAAAACAATAAATTGTTAAACTTGTCGCGCCTTTCATTGGAAGCCACCTGGTTGTAAATAACGAATCCAACATTTCTAAATGCAGAATTCTGTGCCCAAGAAATGACAAGAACAAATAAATATTTGACGCATACAACAAAGGCAGAGAAACCTTCTTTGGGACAAAAACCTCGGCATAACCGACAGAAATACATGAAATAAATCTACTATGGCAGCAAAATGCAAGAGAAAATCCACAAATAAAACATCTCAAACTGTACGATACAAATCTGGTAATCGAATCAAATGCAGTTAAACAAAGTCAAAAAAACAAACACAAGAGACATTATAAATGCATGTGGAAAGCACTATAAATCAAATCAGGTAAAATGGTCAATTACAAGTACAAAAAAAGATCGCGTCAAGCATAGCTGCAGCATTGACTTCAATTAATTTAACACGGAAAGGTACAAGTGACAAACGCCAGCAGTATTCAGGTTAAACTCCATTATCGCACAAGCAAATCACATAAATAGGAGAAATGTTAATAAGAGGACCCCTCTCTCTCGTATAGTTTTACGCAACGTCCGGCAATGGGCCACGAACAACATATGTAGCGAATCATCAGATTATATCAGTTACTCCCTTCGCGGAACATTGTTAAACTACTCGTACGGAGACGCATCCAATTATGGGACCCCCTTCTCGTATATGCTAAGACACAAGAGCGCAATCCGCACGAGATGAGTAAGCAACAGATACAGCAAAGAATCAAAGGACTGTATGAGGTACTCACTCCACGGAATAGTGGAATCGAAGCATACAGAGCATCAACACCAACACCAGAAATTTAACAAAACAAAGCAAACTAAAAATTGCAACAAGTGTTTTTTTTACTAAACATATAACAGTCAGGAAATGAACCACTTAATAAATCCGTCCGATGCCTAGTGACAATTTTCAATTATACAACAAATAAGTTACAATTATGGCATTAACTTTGTGTACTCGACAAAAAAATTACTCTTCTTCACATGATCCCACACTTTCGAGCAATAAACGAGCCAATGCTTCTCACTTGTATTGTTCAAATGGTATTTAGTGGCGCCGAGTATATTCGAACGCAACTTCTTGACGAGATCTTCAAGCGACGGGTGGCCTTTATACACTTCATCTGGAACACACTAAAGGTAGGAACATGTACGCCGTTAATTTCCAGACTTACCTGTCTTTTCGTTATACTCTGGTATGAGGAACAAATTAATCGGATCACCACAATTATTTGGAGATAAACTGTTCATAATTCTGCCAGATCCAAGACCCATGCCGGATTCTAAATGCATTTTTGATTTGTTAAATAGCGTTCTATACATCTAAAATGAAAAAATAAGCGGTCAGCACTAGTATTGCTGAATTGCTGCATGAATATAGGCGCAATAATGCGAACAGATCCCTTTCTTAAAAAAGATATGTTTAGAACCTTTGTATCACACTTTAGTTTTGCGAACAACAGTACAGACTGACCACATGCAGCCTCTAGTTCGTAACATATTTCTACCTCGTTTTCCCATAATTTCGAAATAGTTGAACAAATCAGTTATGAAATGATAAATTACCTGCTGCATTTGCTTGAACTTTTTTGGAGAAAAATCTTCCATTTGAGCCTTATTTTGGATGATTATTAAATGAGGAAAATGATCCACAAGTTCGTCCTCTGGATTTGATATAGTCGGCTTCAACATTTCTGCTGTTTGTAGAAACCTATATTAACAAAATGTATCAAGTCAACTGGGTCAATGTTTCAGTCGGTTAAGAAAAATATAGACCAAGTCTCACATTTTATTTGAAAGGCACTTAATGCACCTGCCCTCGCACCTGCCACAGAGTGACACATCCTTTAGTAGGCCATAATATTCTCTGTACAAAAATGCCACAAAATCAAATTTGTACAGCCTGGTCAAGACGTAATTAAAACAGACCATCAAAAATAAAACAGCAATAAATTATACTGTTTACAACCTTATAATACTAAATGCTCCATTAGTGCCCATTCACTAATACAGTATATGCTCAAATTGTTCAGGAACATTAAAGGGGCCACTAAAGCATATGTGATGGAGCCCCATATAGCTGAGCATGAAATTGCCAAGAGCTCGGGGTGTGCCACAAGCAAATAAAACGTACACCTACTGTAATTACATTAAATTACTCATATAATTTCAGATAATTTTTGTAATTTTGTGATTACACTACGTAATTTTTGTAATTTTCGGCTTGTATTAAGTAATTTTTGGAATTTTCGAATTGTAATAGTAGTTTTTCTGTAATTTTTGATATGCATTGCGTAATGTTTGTAATTCCAGAATTACAAACGGTAATTTCTGTAATTTCAGTAAACTTCTAAATGTGAAACTGATTATGTAATAGTTGTCAAGATTGCTGTATCTAAACAAATTCGTGTCAACCACAACGATATCAGTTATTACGTTGAAATTTATTCACTTGCAACGCAACCTGAGGCGCAACCCACGGACTAATGGGACTAATCAAAACCACAAAACTGTAGCAAATTTTTGAGGTATAAACGGATGACAACATTATATTCTTTTTGAAACTCTTGAAATATGTCACCACCTAAATCACCTGATTCCCTTTGATTAATAGTACTGTCTTCCATCTGAAAAAAGACGTGGCTACTTATTGTAATAAATTAAACAAATATAGCAAACGAGCTCCTGGGTATGGCTATAGCATGTGCAAAACCAAATTTTAAACCTGATGTTAGTTTTGCTTTTATTTTAAGTATATATGTATGAAATTTCATTTAATTGCTTCCATAAATAAGAAAGTTCGCACTGCACATCCTACACAATACCAAATTTGGAAAATGGCGCTACATTTGCTTTCATTCCAAGTGGCTATGTATCAAATTTCATTTGAATGCCTTCATAAATAAGCAAGTTGGCACTGCGCATGCGCAAAACCAAATTTTGAAACAGGAGTTATATTTGGTTTTATTCCAAGTGTCTATGTATCAAATTTTATTTAAATCCCTCCATAAATAAGGAAGTTGGCACTGCGCATGCGCAAAATAAAATTTTGAAACTGGTGTTAAATTTGGTTTTATTCCAAGTGATTATGTATCAAATTTCATTTAAATATACCTTCATAAATAAGAAAGTTTGCAATTCGGTCTGTAAATGGTCAAGATGCGCAAAGGGCACTGTGAATGCTGATCAATTAGGCTCAACTTTTGGAATTGTGTTTTATATGGCTAAAGCTATGCGCATATTGAATTTCATGCAATTCGGTTCATAAATATAACGGAGATGTCAAAAGGGCCTACTTTATTTTTCGGTCTACATTGTCAATTCACGAACTCCGATCTACAAATTTGATAAAGAATCCATCTGCAAAATTTCATCGTTATCGGTCCATTCGTTTATCAGTTATCGTGCTGACGGACGGACGGACGGACAGACACCGCAAAATGATAAACTCGCTAGGAGCTCGTTAATAAAGCAGAATAATCGTATTAATCAATAAACTGCTAAATTAGCGGAATTTTAATACTTTAGAGTGGGGACGACAATAATTTTTCTACTTACAATGTAATGCTTGTAATTCTTTATGTAATTTCATAGTAATTTTGGAGAATAAGTAATTTTTGTAATTAATCTACTCTAATAAGTAATTTAAGTAATTTTATAGAATTTCAAGTAATTTAAAATTACATACATCTCATTTGTACACCAAAAATTACTCGTGTCACACCCCTCGGCCAAGAGCATAGCTCCATTTTCATTTACTTGGTTGGCCAAAGAATGTGTCATATGTAGCTTATTCGTGCCGCCTTACTAGTGGATAAAACGGAATTTTCTGTTCCTTCTTTCCTTTGTATACCTGACTATAATAGTTACTGACTGTTATATAATACAGTTCATAAAAAATAGCCTAAACATTTGAATCAAAAATCCCATTACAGTATCCCTTTTTACTTTCAGACCACAAAGTATGTATAAAGGAAAGTATTGTTTTGTTTCCAATAGGTGCTGTAACTACCATATATGGCACACATACAGTCAGATCAGTTTAAGAACAATTGCGAGTCATGAATTAGATGACATCACATTGGCGCATGCTTGCTAAACTTTTGAAGGTGTTGCTCAACTAACAACAATTATTATTAATAAATGAGCTAAATGCAGTGTCAAGTGTCAGATATCAACGAAAAAGGGTTTTGCACATGGAACTTTTTGTTAAATTGGAATGGCATGTTTTTCTGTTGATGACATGCAACCATTCTAACTGTACTTTTTTACATCTAAATTTACTTACCGGATAACATTACTATCAAAAAACCAGTCTTGAGCCAAAATTAAAACATGGCAAATAGACATAAGTAAAGCAGTCATCTGCAATCCCTGAATTTCACCACTATTTTCCAAAGGTAAAAAGTCATTAACCATACTCGACACCTTTGCCTCACTACGTATAAAATCATCCAGCACTGCCACGGAACTGAAAGGTTGACAGTCCAAAAAAATAATCTACGTATAAAGAATCATTAACAATTTATCGACAATACTCAAAAGGTCTACTTACTCTATTCTGAGTAATAAAAAAATCAATTCCACTTGTACCATTAGAATTGCTAGCGATGTCGGCAGCACCTTGTGGTTTAAATATCACATTGTCCACCTTGATTTTGCAATCCGATTCGTTTACAGTCACGTCAAATTCAGGTACATTTTCTTTCGAGTCCTCTGAATATTTGAATATCGACCTTTTCAAGTCGTTACTAATGGAATTATGAGCGAGGAGATTTAAAATAGTTGATTTTCCGACACCTTGCATACCTACGATTCCAACAACAAGATAATCGTCGTTTTCTTGCAAGTAATCTTGGACATTTTCCGGGCAAATAACGCCATCGTCCAGTAGCTTCACACACTTTACGATTTTTTTGGCTAAATGTTGTTTGGATGCTGCAACGGTAGAGTAAATTATCAGTATGTTAGTCAGTAGTCTTACATTCGGAATGTAGAGATGCGGAAATGGCGATCGATGGTGTGGAGTCGCTTTCACGTATGACTGGCTTTGGCGAGACCGAACGCTCTTCTGCATGGTGTTCACGAGCCAAAATCGTAGTTTTCTTAATACTTTTAGGTTTGTCGTCAACCTTATCTGATTCTTTTGTGGTGGAAGTCTTGCTGTTGAAAAATCGGCTTCCAAAATTGTTACTTTCCTGTAAATGATAATGTAAGTACCTTGAAACGAAGTCGTCATTTCAAAAATTACTCGATTCGGAAATTTTTTCTTCCCATAAAATTTTGATCTGTCGTAATCAGACATTATTTAAATTTCTCATAAGTATGTCATTTTAGGGTTATGTTTACAATCTGTACCATGTGTCTCTGCTCTATCCGCTATTCGGCCGCTGGAAGTGGCTAAGCGAGCACCTGAAATCTGACAAAAACAGATTCTGTAAACTTTAACCGTCATTCATCGTCGCCCGTATTGAGCAAGAGCTCGTGACTGGCAGACGATGCAATTTTTATTGCAATTTTTGCAGCAATTCATTGCCGCAAGAAATTGCACGAAAAATTGCTCCGTGTATGTTAAAATTGCACGTGCAATTTCTTGCGCCAAATATTGCAGCAAGACATTCTGCAATTTTCTGGTTATAGAACTTGTGCTATTTTTCTTGCAATTTTTCTTGCAATTTAGTAACTATTTTAGTAACATTTAATTTATAAAAAAAATAAAGTGGTATGCACTGGAGAACATTACCTCCTTATGCTATATACAGGTTTGTTATTTAAAGTTAAAACTGAAATAACCTATTTACGAGGAATTCAAAAATGGATATTGCTGCCGCATCTTTAGTTATTGCGTCTGCTGTTGCTCTTTTAAAAAAAAGAAACAAAGAAGACGACGACATTTTTGGACCAGGCAGTGGCTTGCCAATAACGATTTCACAAAGGGAAACTTAAACCTACTCAATGAATTTAACGAACCTGATGGCCGTTTGCACCGACATATTTAAGTCGAGCTTAGCTTAAGCGTAGCTTAAAATCCATGGCAACAATTGTCTCAATAATCGTTGTCGTTGCCATGGATTTTAAGCTACGCTTCAGCTAAGCTCCACTTAATTTTGTCGGTGCAAACGGCCATGAGTGTGAATAAGTGCGTGCAAATATAAATAATAAATTGCACGGCCTTCAACAAAGGAAACGTCACAAAACACACGTTTCCTGGTCTACAACAGACGTGAAGTTGCTTTCAAGTATTTCCCAGTGATGCCAATTCCACTTTCATTGGCACCAATACATGATTAGAATTGGGTATAAAAAAATTTCCAAATAAATTGCATAGTGTAATCATTGCATCTTTTTGCAATAATTGCTGCAATAATAGCAGCAATAGTTGCTGCAAGGATTGCAATAAAAATTGCATCGTCTAATACGGCCTTTATTATTTTATAAACCTGGGCATCGATTCCCGAAGTTAGTCGATATGCTCCGTGATGTGCATGTGATGTGCCCGGCTGCGATGCCGTCATGATCGTATACGATAGGGATAAGTTCAAGTTCAGCCGCATTCCCGAATCGTGGACAAACTTTATGCGCTAACCAATCACAGACAAGAATTGAACTGTCATTTGTCAGTTTTGTATTTTGTTTTGTTTTTGCATTATGGATACTGCTATTAATAACCAGAAAATCCTCGAACAATTCCATGTTTTATTTCACAGAAAATATGTGAATTTATAGGTTAGGGCACTGAATAACCTCTATAGCAAAACAGCTGCAAGATCCGTCCTGTAGCTACAACTGCGCATGACTTTCACGCAACGAGTGGTCTAGACCAGTCGTTGCGTGAAAGTCATGCAGCTACAGGACGGATCTTGCAGCTGTTTTGCTAGGGGTTATTCAGTGCCCTAACCCTATACCCTCTCTTATCTCCTGCCCGCTGTCGGCCAGTGCGTAAGCCAAGCGAGAAGGGGGGTGCTCTAATTTGATGTTTCTCTGTATGGCCGTTTAATTATTGCGCTGCTGGACGGTGCGTGAGCGAGAAAGGGGTCCTCTAATTAATATTTCTTCTATTCATATGCGGTTTTGCTTGTGTGTTAGTGGACTATAACGAATACTTACCACTGGCATTCTCACACTTTTGGTGTATAAATTAATTGGAAATAGATGGTGGAGTAGAGCTATGCGTTTGATGTTCATTTTTTGTACATGCAGTTTAACATTTTATGAGTTGTTTTATCTAAATTGAACGGTAGATATGCCGGCAATGTAAACCGGTTTGAGGGTAGTTGCACCCATTTATCTTGCGAAAACACGTAGTTATGGCGTTAAGGCAATTATACTCAGTTTTTACGTGTCAGTCATCGGTGTGAAAAGAGGAATAATATAATCGGTTGTGATGGAGATCTCTATATCACAATTGTACCTACGAGCATATCGGAAAGCATTGTGAAATTGGGGTTAATGCTGCCCATCAGCACGGTGTGGGAGAGAAGAGGTGAAGGTTAAGCAGTTTGGCGGAAATCGGTTGACCAAAGAAGAAGGAAGTGGGGACCCTAAAAAAGTGGATGGTGGTAGCTAAGCTACGCACTCGAGGTGCCGTTGATTTGGGGTTAAGGGAATGGGGTGGAAGGTATAAAGCCTGTGTACTGGGATAGCGGTTCCTCTGGCTGATACAAGGGAGGAGTGGTGGTTGGTAATGAAAAAGGGATCGCGAACGGAAAGTTTGGTTTTTGTATTCAAAGGAGTACGTCGGATAGAAGGACCAGAGCAGTTGTTACATATGGGTTCGATTTTGTTTAACCTTGGCCGATTAATGGATGCTATTTACCAAAGAGGCTGCCTTTTTTATTCTTTCTTTTTTATTAACGAGCTCCTAGCGAGTTTATAATTTTGCGGTGTCCGTCCGTTAGCACGATATCTCGATAACGAATGTGCCGATTACGATAAAATTTAGTAGATGGATTCTTTATGAAATTTGTAGATCGGAGTTCGTGAATTGGCAATGTAGCCCAAAAAATAAAGAAGGCCCTTTTGACATCTCCGTGAGTTATGAACCGAATTGCATGAAATTCAATATGCGTATAGGTTTAGCTATATAAAACGCAATTCCAAAAATTGAGCCTAATCGATTAACATTCACAGTGATCTTTTCGCATCTCGACCATTTATAAACCGAATTGCAAACTTTTTTATTTACGAAGGTATTTAAATGAAATTGGATACATAGCCACTTGGAATAAAACCAAATTTAACGCCAGTTTCAAAATTTTCTTTACGCATGCGCAGTGCCAACCTTTCTTATTTATGGAGGCATTTAAATAAAATTTGATACATAACCACTTGGAATAAAAGCAAATATAACGCCAGTTTTAAAATTTGGTTTTGCGCATGCGCAGTGCCAACTTTCTTATTTATGGAGGGATTTAAATGAAATTTGATGCAATTACCACTTGGAATAAAAACAAATTTAACACCAGTTACAAAATTTGGTTTTGCCCATGCGCAATGCCAACTTTCTTATTTATGGAGGCATTCAAATGAAATTTGATACATATAGTCACTTGGAATAAAAGGAAATGTAGCGCCATTTTCCAAATTTGGTTTTGTGTAGGATGTGCAGTGCCAGCATTCTTATTTATGGAAGCAATTAAATGAAATTTCATACATATACACTTTAAATAAAAGCAAAACTAACATCAGGTTTACAATTTGGTTTTGTACATGCTATAGCCATACCCAGGAGCTCGTTTTCTATATTTGTTTCGTTTATTATTTTCTACCATAAGACAGCCGGCATCCCCAATTTACCCGATAGACCGTGAAACAAAAGTCACGCCTCCACCTGATTTGATTTATCAACTTGGCATATATGAATCTCCAAATCCATAAACTTCCGTATTAGTTATCGGACACAGTAATCACCTAATGGCTAATCACCATTAACTCTGATATAGCTTTATAGGAAAAATATGTTTTATGCGTTGTTAATACGGAACGATAATTTTTTTGTTTACTGCACTAATGGGACTATATTTGCGAATTTCATATCTCTTTTTATGATTCACCGAGGTAGAAATGCTATGTGCAACTTGGATCAGAAGGATACGGTTCTCAATATACACTCTACCTTGCACACCTTTCTGCTCTCTAATGCTCGCAAGCTGTGCTGAGTGATTGGAAATCTTGGAAACTATACTGTCGAATTTCAAACACAAATGAACATTGCTCATTTATCACTCAGATCCTCAAAATATTATTAATTTGCGTTAAATTAGAACTTCCGCAGCTACCTACATTTTTATCAATTGTTTAGAGCGTATCACAATGATTATAACGACTCAGTACAGTTTGTGGACGGGCAGTGATTAAACAAATGGAGAAGTACTGTATTAAACAATTGCGGAGGATGAGAGAGTTCATTAATCATTTTCAATTTAATATGAATATGGTAAGTAAAGTAAATCGCTCAAAACACACCAAAAATTCATCAGCCATCACCCACTTATGAACTTAAGTTCAATGTGTGGCCCATAGGCGCAACTAGACTTCAACTTTTGGGGGGGCTACAGCCCGGTGTAAATTATAAAGCCCATTCCAAAAAACTATCCAATTTTTATCTCTTTTCTTAAGAGCATTCCCATTCTACTAAGTTGAAAATTTTCTGAATTCTGAACATCACATTCACTTTATTAAAGACATTACCAAATGTAAATTTATCAAATTATTTTATTATTATTATTTTGCGGTGCCTGTCCGTGTGTCTGTCCGTTTGTCCGTCCGTTAGCACGATATCTCGTAAACGAATGGACCGATTACGCTGAAATTTTGCAGGTGGATTCTTTATCATATTTGTAGATCGAAGTTCGTGAATTGCTAACTTTCTTATTTATGATGGTATTTAAATGAAATTTGATACATAACCACTTGGAATAAAAGCAAATTTAACGCCAGTTTCAAAATTTGGTTTTCCACATGCTATAGCAATACCCAGGAGCTCGTTTTCTATATTTTTTACACGTTTATTATTATAAAAAAAACAAGAAGTAAATTTTATTGATGTTACTACAGGCCTATTTTTCTAGTTTTTTTTGCAAATTTATTAACAATTTGTTCGGAATCGACGGAAACGCCTCTTTCTATATATCAAAGAGAAATATTAGAGAAACGGTCTTGAGCCATTGTTGTTCTTAACCAGCTCATAAATTTCGCATAGCCGAAAATGACCTTTCACAGGTTGCTGAAGAAACTGGCAATATGATTGCAGCTTGAGAGATGACTCAATAGTTCACCGACCGACCGACGCCGACGCCTACAATATTCCGCTCGGGTAGCAAGCGAGTTCAAAAATTTTCAGGGCAAATAAGTAAAGCTGCATACGATATACAAATTATGATTTGTCGCACGGCTTAGGGGGGCTGATTTCGGTTTTGGGGGGCTTAGCCCCCCCTAGTTGCGCCTATGGTGTGGCCCTTCTTTAAAATTGAATACCTGCAATTGATTTTGCTGATTTAATTAATTCTTACCCTCCTCATTGAATAAAAAATTATGTTTTTATTCAATGAATGGCTATTAATGGCTGTCAATTCCGTTTTCAATTGAAATATAAATTTTAGAGTATTATCATTAATAGAAATGTGTTTATAGATCGCCTATATCTACATATGACCCACAAACCTCTTTACCGCATTCCCTTTAGTTCCATTTTTTATAATTAGGACTAGATTTACCATAGTTCAAGCAGATATTAGCAATGTCCACTAGAAATAAAAGGGAAAAGACAATTTTAGACATTTTGGAATCGCAGTTCTCAACAAAACATCCTCGACTGTCCGTTGGGAAGAAATACTTTTAGAATTATATAATTTAAGATGTCTGAAAGAGCCTTCATGCTTTATACGCTAATAGATTTCCCTCTTCTCCTAAAAAGTTGTGTTTGTGTGTCTGTAGGCGGCTTTAGTTAATGAATCCCCGGTCCACCCAACCTTTCATACCATAATGCAACCCGTACACACATGTCAGCCTTTATTCTGTAAAAACGATTTTTATAAAAATAAACCGATACAACGAAATATCGAAGGATCCTCAGTATTACAATCACTTTTAACGACAATTTATTTTAATCTTACAAAATACATTTTATAGTTAACAAAAATGCATCAAATTCATGTCTTGGGCTTTGAGATAATGCTCTTGGTTTTTTTCCCAACGATCTTGGTGCATAAATAACGATTTTGACATGTTTTGATCAAAATCCATGTGGTCCATAAAAATAGATCAAATTCATGTTTAGATCATTAAGATAATGCTCTTGATCTTTTTCCCAACGATCTTGGTGCATAAATAACGATTTTGACATGTTTTGATCAAAATCCACGTTTTCGCCAAAAATTCATCAAATTCATGTCTTGGGCATTGAGATAATGCGCTTAGTCTTTTTCCCAACGCTCTTGGTGCATAAATAACGATTTTGACATGTTTTGATCAAAATCCACGTGGTCGCCAAAAATGCATCAAATTCATGTCTTGGGCATTGAGATAATGCGCCTAGTCTTTTCCCAACGATCTTGGTGCATAAATAACGATTTTGACATGTTTTGATCAAAATCCACGTGGTCGCCAAAAATGCATCAAATTCATGTCTTGGGCATTGAGATAATGCGCGTAGTCTTTTTCCCAACGATCTTGGTGCATAATTAACGATTTTGACATATTTTGATCAAAATCCATGTGGCATCAGAAAAATAATTTAACATTTTTGAATCACACACATGCGGTTATCAAACGTGCACGTTATCAACTCTTTCAGCATCAAGATAATGCGTTTGAAAGCTTTTACAACTCTAAATTCATGTGTAAAGAATAATTTTGGGTACATTTTGCTCTAAAACTTTTGACCGAGACCACAGAGAAGAGTTATATTGAATTGTTACACATCTAAGAGTCATAGGGAATAATCTAGCGAAAGTCCGAACTCGATACATGACCTAGGGAATGAAATATGTTAATTTTTATTATATTGAGTTCGCAGTTTTTCCTGTTCCCGATTCACTCGAAGTCGTATAACTTTTGTTCCTGTTAAACCAGCTTCCTGAAAATCAATAGCGTCCGTTCTTAATGTCCAACGTACCCGTATACCAAATTTCAACACAGTCGGCCACTTTTAAAAAGAGTTAGAGCGCACACGGACGGACGGACGGACGGACGGACGACAATACAAAACTATAAAGGATCTGAGGATCCTTAATAAAATAAGAAACGCAAATTGTGGTTTATTGGGAAAGCCTTGATTAGTTGTTATTTTACATTAACCTTTTTTTACATTTCTACAATTTCTGGAGGCTCATTCATTCATTAGATCGGTTTCAAATATCCCCGATTCTCCTGAGTCCTTTTCTTTGAATTCTCTTTCAGATTCTACAGACTAATATTTCGACTCAGATTTGATATATTTGAGTTCTTTGCATTGGATTCTTCGAATGCTTTGGACTCTTTAGATCCATCAGGTCCTTCACATCCTTAAGATTTTTCGAATTCTTTCGTTCTTTTGGATGTTCTTTAGGTACAGTTGTCACATTCTTGAACGGATTCTTATGCTTTTTTGGATTCTTCAAATTCTTTCGATACTTCATATATTCATCAATTTAGCTAACTTTCAATGGAACAGATCGAATATTTTGGAAGCTTCGTATTGTTCAAGATGTTTCTAATGCTTCAGATTCCTCAGATTCAACTAATTCTTTATTAGGTATGTTTGACATTTTTTAGTTTTTCAAGCTCTTCGATTTCTTAAGACCTATCGGAACTTCCACGTTATTATAATTTTTCCGATTCTTCTGTTTTTCGGATTCTACGGACTATTTGAATTCTTGGTCTTTGTCTTTGAATTCCTCCGACTTTTTGGACACTTTGGATACCATTTATATATGCACCAAATGTCTGATATGCTTTAGTTAGCACAATATAGATAGAAAGACTGTGTGCACTAGGAACGACGTTTATTAAAGTCCCAATTTTTATAATTTGTTACTTAATTTTAATTTTCTACATCTCGTGACGTTAATTAGTTTTCAAAGATATCATTTAATAAGACAAAATTAGACAGACTTTTATATATGACAAATATTACCACACAATAACACATTTGCATTTTCAGGAATTCCCTTTATTATATTTACTAAATAAAATAAAATAAAATTACTAATTACTAATTACCTTCAAGGTCGTTTTGATCACGGTGGCTAAATTGTGATATTTTGCACTAAAGTGACTGATATTACCAGGACAGTACCTACTGGTTTTTCAAAACCCGATGCTGGTAAAAGTCACAAAATGCACCTATCGTTTAAATTGCATGCATTTATTAACGAGCTTCCTGCGAGTTTATAATTTTGCGATGTTTGTCCGTCTGTCCGTCCGTTAGCACGATATCTCGATAACGAGTGGACCGATTACGATAAATTTTGTAGATGGATTCATTATTAAATTTGTAGATCGCAGTTCGTGAATTGGCAATGTAGCCCAAAAAATAAGGAAGGCCCTTTTGACATCTCCGTGAGTTATGAACCGAATTGCATGAAATTCAATATGCGTATACCTTTAGCCACATAAAACGCAATGCCAAACTATGAGCCTAATCGATCAACATTCACAGTGCCCTTTTCGCATCGCGACCATTTATAAACCGAATTGCAAACTTTTTTATTTATGAAAGTATTTAAATGAAATTTGATTGGAATAAAAGCAAATTTAACGCCAGTTTAAAAATTTGGTTTTGCGCATGCGCAGTGCCAACTTTCTTATTTATGGAAGCAATTAATGAAATTTCATACATATACACTTTAAATAAAATCAAAACTAACATCAGGTTTAAAATTTGGTTTTGCACATGCTGTAGCCATACCCAGAAGCATGTTTTCTATATTTGTTTAGTTTATTAATTTTTGAAGTGACTATACTTCTTATCGCAAGGTATGCACTATAATGTTTTGAATGGGAGCAGAATCAATGCGAAACGTCACAGAATATAGACTACGCTTGTATATCCTATGGTCATTACGCGTAGCACTCTGCAGCCGAAGACGATTCCGGCATAGCTTGTCTGACAATTGTTTAAAGCACATTTGAATAGAAATTTACCATTGAAATAGATTTTTTTTCTTTAATTATAAGTGCCATAGGGATTTATTCATTTGTAAATTTGTATTAATTTTGTTCACATTGTTCTGTGCATCATCTTCTTGTGAAAAAACGAACCGAAAACAATGGCAATGCATGGGTACCGGATTTTGGTTCATTTTTATACACGTTATCTATTTTCAAAAATGTTGTTTTTTTATTTGTATCTATTTACACAACACCTGTAAAAAATATAAACAAAATCGGTAAATTTCGATTTTTCTGGCATATTTTCGGAAGTAATCGGAATGTTCTGATTTTCTTTGCACTTTGCAGCCTGATAATAACTCTTGAATTGCGCAATTTTTCCCTAATATTGGACTGACGTCGTATCTTCCTTGGTTAGGAGATCCCCATCGACTTGACAAAGGCAGCGAACTTAGCTGAAAACACAATACTTAGCTGAAATAAAAAAGCTACATTAATATACCAAGCCCGGGTTCGCTATATTATCTGCTGACGTTCAGGAGCAAGCCGGTGATTCACCAAGCAACAAAAGATTTTGATGGGTTTCCAGTGTTTACTGCCGATCAATCCCCAAAGTCTAATTAATAAAACCTTAGAAGTATTGAAGTCTCTGCTCTTATTTTATAAGGGTGAATAGATGAGCTAACAGCAGAACTGAAATTATGGGTACAGACTGATTGTTAAGTTGGGCAAGCAGGAATGGCCTAAAGATGCCTTGAGTGCAATCAAATATTGCGCTGATTACGTTTTTCGATACATATAAACATTAATGCGTAAGTATATTAACGGTACTTACTGCTTGTTTTCATCGCGGAAATGAATGACCTTTTTTGATATTACGCCACTACTTGAAAAATACTACATCAGGACATCATGAACTAACGCTCTTGACAGAGATTGGAGTGATATACCTAGTGATATATGAAATCCACAAACATTTGGACTTTTATGACATCATACTTATTGACTATCCCACTATCCGTACTTACATACCTATAAAATGTTGGTATAACTGAAAACTCCCCCCCCCCCCTCCCGAATTCCTGGATGCGCCACTGTCTCACACGGCACAAACACGAGGGTATTGATCTTAAACTGAATTCTCACTTTGGGGCTATCATACAGATGACTTATAAGGAATAACACAAGCTATCCTCTGGTATTGTACATTAACCTATCATTCATTGAACCACACAATCCCCACAACCACGTCAACGAAAAGCACTGAGAAGAAAAAGCTCTTTCCTTGTCTAAGAGAAAAAGTAACCTTGACATTTTTGTCATTATTTCACCTATTTCTATAATTCTCTGGATTTGAACAGTTTCGCAATAATCAGAATCTCGTAAACATTCCTAAGTTAATATTTAGTTTAGAAAGATATCAATTTCCCAATCAATAAAATGATAGCTGATATATCTGAAACGTAGGTATACTGGTTTTCCACTTGATTAAATAGTCACGTCATGTTTGTCTTTCATATACTCCTCTGCGAATTAAGAATTAAAACCGGGAGTCTCTATACTATATAGGAAAATGGCTCCTGGACAAAGAAACTTGAACCATTCCTTGATGTTAATGCACTTTCTGTTTTCGTTGTTCATGACTAAGGTGTCGATAAGAAATAAAATTGGGTTGTAAGTAACTTAATTGTTAGGAAATTATCAGACAAGTATTCTTATCATCTACTATGTAATTGCCGATTTAGAACATTAGTCAACACGATAAGGTGTAACATGCTTCAGGTACGTTCATTTGCATATATGCCTACTAAGGTCGCGTTCAAATAAAACAATGTACTTTGAAAATGCAAATATTGTCTTATTTACCTTGATGACTAAGATTTACCACCCAGTCCCACCCTGCACGTTTTTAACAAGAAGGTACTAGAGACATACCTTAAACTACCAGTAGACGGTGCGGAGACACCGCCACTTGTAAGTTATTTAAATGTCAATACACGCTTTATAAAAACACAAAAGTATACGTGCGAAATTAGTTTGTGTAACTACCCACAAATACCTACTTATTCCAATCCAATATCAGTTAAATGACCCCAAACGTAAGTTCAAAATGAATGCAAATTAAATTATTAATAGGAGACAATGTTCGGGAAGAAGCGAATAGCGTACTGGGTATCGGAAAAGAAAATGAAGAAGCTTAACTGGTTCGAATTTGAAGGAGTTTGTAATAATTTTGGATACGAATTGTTTAAGGTAAGCACATCGTGAGTCCCGTGATTGTAATAAAGTTCTCTCTTTCTTTAGTTGGACCTAGAAAGCGACCTGGAGAGTCAAGGCGGTTTTAATGTCCTTTTACATAAACTTACGGATACAATTGCTTTAGCTAATAATGGAGATGAGAAGGTAAGCATAATTGTTATTGATGAATGAAGGATTTGGGAAGAGGCACAATTAGATGTAGTCTATGAACATCAATTAAGGAACAATTGACACAGAATTTAGTGCTTTTCAATTCTCTTTTTGCATTTTTCACTTATTACTGATTTTAAGGTTGCATTTGGTACCCATGCAGAATTAAGTAGGTCCACACAAACAAGAGAGAACAGAAGGCGAATTTGATTCTTGCATTAGTATCCAGGTTTTAAGTAAATTGGTGGGGTCTAGAAATAAGTATAGTACAATCTTGATAATCCGACATAGTGGTATTGAAAATAGTTACATAAAAGTTAGGAAAATGACAATACTGGCGAGGAAATATTGAAGTAAGAGGCCCCCCTCCCGGGCCAAGTACTTTAATTTCCAAGTCGAGTAGTGTTGTTTTCTTGAGGAGTTTTTAATATAAAATTTCGATTTATATAGAACATTTCATTAACGTTAATCTGTCTGATGACAGCAGTCATTATAGACATCTAGCAATGTGACAGGCAGGACCGGACTGGACCAACGAAACAGCCCGGGAGATTTTGTTAAACCGGCCCACTACCTTACCAGACCTTCCCGATTGTGACACGGTCGGCTTTGTTAAAGCTCAAGACCGCGGTCCTGGGCCTTGAGCACCAGCCCATCGGGAAATGGTCCAGGGCCGGCTCTGGTGACAGGGGCAGTCGGAAAAGTGACATGTGCGGCCGGAAAAGTGACATGTGCAGCTGGTAAAGTAGTCTGGTAATTTCCTGACATAAAGTAGGCATGAAAATGAAACTTTCATTTTGGGTAAAAAATTATTGTAGGTTTGACTTACAAGCTAGAAAGAAACCCAATAGACATTCTATGAGTGTGAGAGAGACATAACTTTACCAATGTTGACATTGACAGTGGCAATTACCTACATGTGTCTATTATACTCGCCTATACTCCAAGACATGTATGGCATCAGCGCTTTTAGTTTGTTGTGTGTTCCATCTTACTTCATACTCATGTAATGCTTACTTTGGTATCTTTCTAGCTTATTATAAATCAGACCTGCAATAATTTTTTTCCATACTTGTATATGGGGTCACACAACCGCCGGATTATTGAAGAATCAGGATTATTGAGACTAATAGAAAAAAAGACCAATTTTACTATGAGTGTACATGTAGTCAAAATGCTTGCATATTATACAAAGAAATACATTCAAATTATATAGAAACATATTATAGTTTTACATACTAGGAAAAATAATCATCAATTGTTTTTTCTTTCTTTGTTCTAAACATTTTATCAAAATGGTTTCTTGTATTCGCTTAGCACCAACAAAGCATAACCTAAGACGCCATTCTCTTCAGCCCATTTGGTGCACACATTAAGAGTGTTGAAAGCTGTTGAAGACAGTTCACCAAGTCGAAACCCAAAAAGTCTATCAGATTCGTCTTCCAGGGATCGAATTTGGTTGAAAATTTCTTTGTCAACAGTGAGCGAAAATTTTCCCCATTGTTCCTTGAAGCCAATTTGCCATATCACACAGAAAAAACCTACAAATACCTTGTTCATTGTTTCGTTTTGAAGATTTACTTTTGCACTATACGACCTCCCCATGTAATGCAACATGCACCGTGCATCCTGACGGCACACGGCATGCTAGATTCAGACATTTTTTAAATATTGACTGACGAATTTCTCTTCTTTTTTGTATATCAACCATATGCATATTTCATGTTGTACAGAAAATTGATTGCTCTTTTCAAATATCTTAAAACACAGGCATTGCATTTGAAAAACCAAAGGTGTATCGATTTCCAGTTAAGCCAAAAGTCTAAATATGCCGATAGATATAAAATTATATTTAACAAATTGTTCGTATCTCGTTAAATAAAAGAGATATTGAGGTGACCCCGAGCGTGACCCTATTATCTGCAACGTACTGTATATGTCGAAATCCTAGAAGAGCTCGAAGTTGTCTATTACTCTCTGAGGCGACGTGGAGCAATTTACAGACAAACGGAAAAGTGAGGACATAAGACTTCCAAAAATAAACAAAGTGGTTTATTGGTTACATTTTCATTTTCCATAATATCATGGTAAAACTGGTCATTTTTTCCATTGGTCTGTAGGAAATGCTTTTTACAGCAAAACTAAAAATGCTAGACACTATTGTTTTTGAAACATGACAAGTGACCGTATAGATTATGAAAGAGATGTAGAAACTTATTGAACACAATGTAACTTATTCCCTTAATATGGAAACGTTTTGAACGCATTTTGAATGGGGGTTTTCAGTATAGTTGAATTCCGCAGTTCTAATTTAATAAACGTGTACCTGAAACCATAAAACATTTTTTTGGACAGTAAAAGTTTATTTAAAAATAGAGGCTGATTAGCAAAAAAATAATGAACATGTGCGGTTTTAAGTGTTTATTCAAAATGATATGATTGTGGCGGGCTCTGTGACGTAATAAGCCCGACCAATCAGCTCCTAGAACCACCCAGATGACATAACGACTTGGCAATATTGCAGGAAATGTCATTTGTAACTTGCGTCACCTGTCACAGGCACTTGTCACTTGTCGTTCACTTTCGCGTTAGATGCAGTTAAACATGCCTCTTAAAACGTCAAATCCGACAAACGTCAGACCCTCGCACAAGGTTGCCGGCTCACTTCTACGTGATTGGTTGTAGGTTTGTGACGTATTTAGACTGAAGCGTTTCAAATTCGGACTAAAAACACAGCTTTTCAATAATTTATTTTGGGTTTATTTTACTTGCAAATAAAAATTGAGGACACACGGGTCTTTTTATTTGTATTGTACTTTGTAGATCAGAAATAAAAAATAAAGCCGAGATGCCCCCATTGCAACGTACGGTTTTTTAAGTCGCTTGTCAATACAGGCTTTGACAAATAAATATGTCGAAATAAATTGGTGGGGGGAGGGGCCATTTTTGCAAATAAGCTAACGGGACAAATGCTTCGTTTGGGAGCTGGAGATCGAACTTTTTTTGGTTCGCCCGTTTACAAAACGAAGATGAGCATACCCAAACACAAAACCCTTTACGTGCCCTGACTGCAGGGGAATAAATTAAAGAAGAATGCTAATTTTAGGAGTTTTCAAGTTGTAGTTCCTAGGAGATATATTTTTGAATCCTTGAGTTTATTCGAAAAGGTTTTTCTTTGGTCCCATCCAACTTCTTTTACATTCTTGTCATATCCTGTATTTTTGTGACGCATATACAGGGTGTTTCTAAGTCTTGTAAATACGGAAAGGGCTAATTCTTTGACTTATTTTATCACTAATCTAAACGCTTCGTTATTAAGGTATTTGACGGTAGGTAGTGAGCTATGGTTACAATTTTTACCTCAGATGCACCTCTTCCCAAATCGATCACATAACGTTACCACAGAAATGTGATTTGATACTCATCCATTTTAGTGCTCAAACACCATCCGGTTAATAGAAACGTACATATCTAGGCATCCGGAACTGGTAGTGATCGATCCCATTCCAAATGTTCGTCAATTGTTAGATAGGTATATGGCTTACAGTATTATCGCCGCAACGGACTTATACAAATACGACGTTTTTACACCTACCTTTTGCGAAATTGTGACAAATAGTAAAGAAGAGACTGAAGTACAGTTAAAGAATCACAACGTTAGGTTTCCATTTATTTGTAAACACGTCTTAGGGCACGGATCGAAACAAGCTCACGAAATGGTAATTGTATTTAATAAAGATAGTTTAGATGCATGTAAGTCTCCTTGTGTAGTACAAACGTTTATAAACCATAACGCAACTTTATACAAAATCTTTATAGTAGGGGAACAATATTACTATATTGAAAGGCCGTCGTTGAAAAATTTTTATCCGTGTAACGAGAAGCCGATATTTTTTTATAGTAGCGACGTGTCCAAAGCAGACTCTACAAGTTCCTTGTCCGTGCTAGACAAAGAAGATGAGGTCATAAGACGATCATCGCCCGACCCGAATATAATGGGTAAAATTGCGTCGACCATCAGGAAAGCGTTCAATATGGATTTGTTGGGGATTGACGTGGTGATCGAAAATTTCACCGGAAAGTATGCGATAATCGATGTAAATGCCTATCCCGGGTATGACGGATTCCCGAATTTTTTTTACGCATTGTTAGAGCTCATCAAGGAAAAAGAAGCCAAACGAGATTTAAAGATTAAGAGTGTAATTGATCGGAACTGAGCCGTACGCGTTAAGATGATACTACCAAGAGTATGTTCCGTCTTTTGTTACATATTTGTATGTTACCAATGCAGAAGTATTAAATAAGTTATTTATTTTAAATTTTTGTTAGATGTATAATAGCAATAATGCACCTAATTAAGTTTTCATAAATTGTTTCATTTGTTGTTAATGTTTTAAGTGAAAACATATTTTATATACTTTATATACTGTAGATGTCATATGTACAAATAATTACATGGCATATGTTAATATACGAATTGTTTTCATTCCGGTATATCACAGTTAACAAAGGTTGGCTTCACACAGTTCACCAGTTGTACCATAAGGGTTCTTCACCAAATAAATTCTTACTGTTGTATATACTAGAATGGTATGCAAGGATTTTATTTGGCAAATTAATTTATGAGGAGGTGGATATTTTCGCACTGAGCGTCAAAAGTAAGTAACATCACTTGGATAACTCAACTGTAGCACAGGTGACTGATATGCCAGAGTGACTTCGGCTTCATTTCTATATGATACAGAGAGCACTAATTTAGAATAGTTGAAACAAGTCGGCAAGAGACATTACTTTTGACCATGATTGCCCATCATATGTCATGGTTCGCGCGTATAGTTGAACTGTATTAGTCATCTCAAGTATACGCGGTCCGATTTGTAACTGCCTACATATTTCAAGAGATGTATGAGGTTTTGGCTATTAAATAACACGATTGACGCTCCAGAGTTTCAAATGGCGATTTCTTCAGAGCAGATTAATTGTTGGTAATGGGACAGTGGGCCAAATCGAGAAAGTAGGTACAGGATGCAGTACAGTAATCAGAATTCTAGCCTCTTCATCGAATCTCTTTCGCGTAGGATCGATGTGACGCCTGAAATGTCTCTGAAAACGACCCTGAACGAAGAGCAGTCCTCAAATGCAACCACTAACGCTTGGCCATGAAAAGTTCACGTCTCGTCGCAATCATTTTTAAGCGCGTTTTACATGCTTAAAAGTTTTTGTGAAAGTTGAAATTCTCTTAGCCGAGGGCATGCGCAATAGGTGCTTTTCTTGAAAGTGAAATACCTTCCAACTTTTCGGTTCGAACGCGAAATATTTCACTTTCATCCGAAATTTTAGAGCTGGCAACTCTAAAATTGGAAATTTCAAATGAATATGTTATGTTTCGTATCATTTGATGTTTATTTTTTTGACCACTGAATTATAATTAAACTGGAATGCGCACTGCCGATATCTGCCATAGAAACGTAGCGCGCCGAGAGAAATAGTGCAAGGGGGATTCTGTCACTCATTGGGAAACTGATCAAAACATATCAAATAGACATGCGCGAGAGTAGGACAGAGATCCCATTTGTGGCCCTCTCTCTCGGATCGCGCTGGGCGACGGAGCGCGCGTTCCAGTATAATTATAGTTCAATGGTATTGACGGGCGTAAAGGCAGATTATTAAGCGGAAATTACAATTGCACAGAAATAAAAAAGAAACAAGTCGATCTAACCCATATTTTTTAGGTTGGTATTAACAAAAATTTTCACTTGAAAGCTTTTCGGGTTCTTTTTTGGTCATCACTTAGAAGCTTTGTGTGCACACTTTCTTCGTATGTAAATTTTCAGTTGAAATTTGTTGAACTCTATAATCAAAGGTTGAACTGTACATCAATGGACGCGTTCACCAGAGGAAGCGCTACCTAAAGGTTCGGCATACTCTAGCAATTAGGTTTCTCGCGCGAGTTGCTTTCTGATAGCACTGTCGAGGACTACATATACAGTGATATTCATGTAAAAGTAGACATAGGGATTCCTATGTCTACTTTTACATGATAAAAAGTCTAGTGAAAGACGCCTAATTTTATGCAATCAAAATAACTTCTTGAAACAAATAAAGATCTGGCTCATATTAATTATTAATTTGAATATTGTTGCTTGCTCTCTTAAGCTCCTTTAACTGTAAATAAGTTATCGGCACTATACCAATTGGAAATATCAACTTTTTCTTTAGTTGAATACGTCGCACACGATTAGTAACGGCGAAATGGAAATGGAAAACGTTGTGGAATCTCGTTATTGATTCTCTTGAATAACTCCTTCCCTTTCCCGACTCGGACATTTTTGCGTACGCGGATGATATTGCTATCGACGTTATCGTAGTACTTATCTGCTCATGAAAGGAATGATCTGGAGGCCACAGCATCCGGTCTGGTGTGCCTACAGCTACCGTCGAGTCTTCTGTGTCAACGACTCATAAACTGGGCGGATACCAGTTCAAAAAGAAGGATATGCGAATGTATCCTTCATAGATGAAGTGGCATCTATCAGCATACTGTAAAATTTATCGAAAGGGAGACTTTAGGGAGAAATGGAAAGAAAATGAATTTTAATAAATAAAAGACAGAGGGCAATACAGCTATTGAAATGAAAGTAATGAAAGTTGGCACTTTTTCTAGACTATAAATAGCACAGATTAACATAGCAACGGTATTCGTGTAAAGATAGCCACACAAATAGGCAACAAATAAGTTTACATTTTTTAAGCGAGGGCAGCAACTACAGTTATTACATAATTTTAGATTTACATTCTTGGAGGTAAATTCTTGATATTGCTCCCCATTGAACAATTTCCATGTTAACGTACACCATCGTTATGCCTACAGTATTGAATTTTTTTGAGCTGCGTATGAGCACCTAATTACTGAAAAGTAAATGGAACTTTAATTGTGGTTTTATTGTAATAACTCGATGCTTCTAATAAAAATGTTGCCTACGAGTAATAAAATAATGTTAACGTGGAGAAAACGTACATATCTACACCCTTTAATATAGATGTATTTTATATATAATCAAAGTCTACATGCTATTTTCGCACACTTATTATTATACCTACAATATACAGGTTGTCTACATTAAAATGTGCACCCTATAAATTGTAATTTAAATCTTGTTTACATAGTATCTGCAATCGATAGAGTAGAATAAATATGTAGGAAACCATACTAGCAGCGCTAAATTGTGCGTGATATAAACGAATATAGGTCAATACAATGGTGATATACCCATTATACCAACGATCCTCTACAGTCTATCAATCACAATGCAGCGCTGTTGGTATAACCACAGACAAAATACTACAGACGGCTCATGAGATATACGAAATGTTTGCGCTGAAAAAACATCCGTCTGCTAGCGCTACTGCCGTAAAATGTTCAAATGCTTAGCTCGTAAATGCACTTTTTTCATCGCAAACGAATGGTTGAAAACTGTACTGTAATAGGTACTGTTAAATAAATATGAGAAGGCATGCGTAATTTAAATGATTTAAAGAAAAGAATATCATATTTCCTTAAGTCAAAACACTTTATCTGTAGGTCAGGATATCCCATCTCAGGTGCATATTATAATTACGAAAGTTAGGACATTTGCAAATAAATTTTCTCGTATTTTTTTACGGATACGGATTACAACGGAATGACACCATTTATTCAAAAATACATTTCATGAGGTGGGCCATTTTCGCTGAGACGGAGCTCCTCCGTTTTTGCATTGTGTAACCATTTATTGTGGGATGCCGAATATGAACTTTGAATTAAGGTTTAAAGGGAATCGCATTACTTAACCGTTAAGGGATATAAAAAAAGACACGGTGTTTAAGCTTAACACTTGAACAGTTCATATACACCTTTTCTTTTCATAAAGACGTATTTTTGTGTTTTAAATAGTCTATTATTACAATTATTGTTTTAAATACCTAGATACTTGTTAATTATAAAAATGGCCAAAGCAGGAAATGTTTGTCAATACTTTCAATGTGGTGTTTCAAAACGAGTGGAACCCAATCTAAAAATGTATGGATTTCCTTTTATGGATGAAAACCTGTGCCGCGTTTGGGTTAATAATGCTGGTTAGTCCTTCTTGTTTCATTGATAGTATGAACTATTACCAATTAATGCTGCTATGAAGTTGGCCGTGAAAAATTGGTGGTTCGAAAATGAACGAATGGTATCTAATCCTTAATTCAAACGAATTGTTGTGTCGCAACTACTCTACGTGGTGAGATATACGAGAATCGAATGTTATATTATTGAAAATACTATACGCAGTTTAAGTAAACGGCATCAAAAATTCGCTATGTGTAATGTGTGTATCAATTTCGTTTGCAGAACCGAAGATAACTTTGTCATTTGTTAATGTTTGTTGAGGTTGAGGTTTTCAGGTTTCACTTTCTCATTACTGGGTGACTTATTTCCTACTTTTAAATGTTGCACATATAAAAGCTTGCCGACATTGTTCTTAAATGTCATCGATTTCGATGCAAACAATCTAATTTTGAGCTTTGCTGGTTTGTGATACCTACATTCAATTTAGAAGAAGGGTATATTAATCGCCGGAGGTTTTCCGAAATCATTTCGGTATACTATGATGAAGTTGACCGGCTGTGATTTTCTGGAACCGGATTTTCCAGAAACGGGAGAGATACCTTGAATCATCCAAACAAGTTTTGCTACACTGAATTCTGAAGAAGGTAATTCATTTATCTTTGGGGATTTATGCAGAATTTGTTTGGGGCTCTCAGCTCTCATCAAGTTGAACAGGTAGGTGCCTTATACATTTTCGAATCGCCCATTTTTGGTGACCAACTTCACGGCGGCCCAATTATATACAATCATCAAATAAATCTTCCCTATAGATAAAAAAGCACGTCTTTACAGGGGCTACACATCTGATTCCACTGTCACCGAATTCATAAAAAAAAAAATCTGTGAAAAACATTTCCGATTGGAAGACTTCACAAAATCTTCCAAAGAAAGGCTCATTAAAGGCGCAGTGGTAGAATCCAAATTAACCGGATAAAATCGTAAATTGGTAAATACATCAATATGAAAGGAACGGTATTTTGTGAATTTTATCACCTTTTTGTGAAATTGATATCGGTTGTTGTAAAATAAGTATTTTCAAATGACTTTGGACACATTTAATTATATTGAGAATCAAATAAACAAATATAGAAAACGAGCTCCTGGGTATGGCTGTAGCATGTGCAAAACCAAATTTTAATCCTGATGTTAGTTTTGCTTTTATTTAAACTGTATATGTATGACATTTCATTTAATTGCTTCCATAAATATGACAGTTGGCACTGCGCATGCGCAAAACCAAATTTTGAAACTGGCGTTAAATTTGCTTTTATTCCAAGTGCCCATGTATCAAATTTCATTTAAATACCTTCATAAATAAAAAGTTTGCAATTCAGTTTATAAATGGTCGAGATGCGAAAAGGGCATTGTGAATGTTGATCGATTAGGCTCAATTTTTGGAATTGCGTTTTATATAGCTAAATCTATATGCATATTGAATTTCATGCAATTCGGTTCATAACTCACAGAGATGTCAAAAGGGGCATTTTTTGGGCTACATTGCCAATTCACGAACTCCGATCTACAAATTTGATAAAGAATCCATGTACTAAATTTTACTGTCATCGGTCCATTCGTTATCCAGATATCGTGCTAACGGACGAACTAGGGAATGCAATACCGGGATCCCGCGGGATGTGCGAGACTGAGGAATTTGTCGACCAAGGGGCGACTCTTGTTTACTTTGTTAATGAAACTCATAACGGAGAAGTTATTTTTTAAATAATTGTTAAACTTTTTTCGTTAAAAATGTACCTACTATGATTTTTGAGGCACTTTAGTTCACCTTTTGTGCTTTAAAGGTGAGGTTTTTTTGAGCTCTAAGTTAGGCTGAAGGTAATTTTTTGTTAAATATTGTGATAATTAGCGATTTGTTTTAATACAGACCGCACAGAATTGCTTATTTGCCAATTTATTTAAAATTTTGCGGAATCCCGTAAATACCGGGATCCCGCGGGATTAACTTCTAACAATCCCGCAAATACCGGGATGGAGATTTTGCTGCGGGATTGCATTCCCTAGGACGGACAGACAGCAAAATTATAAACTCGCTAGGGCTCGTTAATAAAGCCATACTTCGCTTGCGATGGCTGGTGATCAATCAAACTTGCTTGAATTTCAAACCATCGCCCAAAGTAGCATCGCATCGCATAAAATAAACGGAGGTTTGAATTTATCGCATCGCACAGCATTTCATCGCCCATCGCGCGATAGCCAGCTGTCTGAACGTATATTAAAACGATCGTACGCCAGTATGGATTTTTTGAAATAACAAGCATTTACCGTACTTATTTTTCAAAACATTAAACCCATATTAAATAACAATTAGGTACCTATAGTAAATAATAGGTATTATTTCATCCTATATAGATATCAGATATTAACTCATTGAGGACATTAGGAATAACCAGCCGCTATGTTTAACAATTTTCTACTAGTTACAACCTTTGCAAATGAATAAACAAAGCTACAACTTGTTTGTGAGATTGTCGTACTATAAAGTGGAGTTCATTCACTACAAAGAATAAATGATAAACATTTTATCGCAGACGGTGTAACACTATACCTTTAGGTATTACCTATGTTATATAAATAAAAGATTTTTTTTCTCTCTTCTGCTATAGGAACGTTGCAGAAATCTTTCTAACTAAGAATGAACTTTAATTTTAATGTTTGGGTTTGAAACTGTACTAGAAAGTTAATTTGGATTTAACACACTTGGCGGTGAAATCCAAATTTCGCGCAGCATATTTTTACATGGCGTGATATATCTGGAGTATTTTAATCTGTGGTATAACTCTCGTCAGGAAAGATTGCCGGTCACAGAACACTTGATCCCGATCTACAATCTCTGTTTTTCGTAAGATGCTAGCGACTTCCGGGATAGTATCGTGTCAATGTTGAACGAAAAGACTTTTTGTTCAATATTAGCACGGTCCTATTCCAGAAGTTGCTCGCATCTTAATAAAAACAAAGATTGTAAATCGACACAAGGTGTGCTGTGACCGGCAATCCTTCCTGGCGAGAGTTATATGGTTTCTTACATACTTATTCTGTTCTATCGTTTGCAGATACTATGTAAACATATCTAATTCAGATATATTCCATCGATGAAATGCGTGCAAACTTAGGATTAGCAAAATCGCTATTCCATTTTCATCTATTTAGATAGTGCGGCCACCAAATAAAAAACTTCTGTTGCCGCTAAAGAAGCGGAGTGTTTTTAAAAATTCTAATAAGTGTGTTACTGTTGGGTTCGAACGTATCCAGCAAACTAACTGAACCCCATGGTACATGATCGTTTAGACCAGCGGTTGCCAACCTTTTTTTTATATCCCGTACCCCTTGAATAAGTTTTCCCCTAACAAGAACCCCCCCCCCCTCCTTCTTGCCAACCTTCCCTCACCAATCATTTACATACAGACTTTTTATTAACTTTAATATCACTTTAGTGTTAAAAGGTACAAAAAAATCCCCCAACATCTTATGAAATATATAATTTTTATTTTACTACGCAAAATTTGATTTAAATTACCAAATTTAACAATGAAACGGGGAAGGATAGAAGTATACTTATAAATGTGTCTTGTTGGTGGTCTAACTAACTGCAATAACATTGAAATGCAAATTGATTATAGAGCGTAGCAAGTTACCTAAATCATTATATCCAATACGGATGAAATAAGTACCGTAATTTTTAAATTGCATGGTCTTACTATACATGCACATTGCACATACTCGAATTAACATTTATTTTTACGGTAGACTTCTTACAATCTTACGTCCATGTAGTCGGTCCACTGAGTCGTAACTTATTCCGGTCATGCTTGGAACTAACTTCAAATACATATCAATTTTCTCGAGCCAGCTAAATAGTGCAAGAAATCCATGGACCTTTAGTTGTTAGCGGTTTAACAATCTCTTTCCTTTTATTTATCTAGTGTACTTACCTATATGCAATGTGTCGAAAGTAAAAAAGCGGTGCGACGTACAATGGATGGTAATTAATGCTATTTATACCTATGTATAAAGATAACGAGAAAAAAATTCCGGTATACTTCACCACCTACATAAGATAGAATTTTTATTTGAGTCTGTGGAGGGTAAGTGCCATATGCTAGTGCTTGAATTGTTTACGAATTTAACAGGAGCTTTGAATATATACTTAAATACAGAAGGTAAAGGTAGAGTAGAGCATGCATAAAGGTAGGTTCACATATAATTTTGTTTGGAGATTAAAATTAGAGTAACACTTTTAATAAGGGTGGTTACTAGTTACCCACTAAAATTTGGGCGACTGGACTACCCTATTCTCCACCAATAACATCACTGTTTTGAGTTTGGTATCTGGGCCGAATACCTGTACTCCCTTCACAAAGAAATCATTTCGTTAATTTTTTTTAGTGAAACATGACTTGTAACCAATGTGAATTGGTAACCCTCTGTTTGACCTATCTTTGATTCTTCTACTAACAAACGAATAAATACTAGAGTCTAGACTACGATTGTCTAAATCGCCACAATTAAAGAATGCCATAATCGGTAAAAATAGAAATCGAAATCTTGTGAATTCCTTCCCCCTCCAAACTCCAGCGCATCTGCACCTAGCTAGTGAGTCATTTATGCTTTTAGTGTCAACACTTTGGTGTCAACAGTTTTGTATTTGGTCTTTGAACACAACAATAATATATAAAAAATAAAAGTTAGTCTTGTCTTGATATTTCCGCAACCATCCTCTAAACCTCAGCACCATGGTTGCAGCCGATTAGTTGTAGCCTGGGTCGCCTCTTACGATTCGCAGTGCCCTCTGCGGTATTGTTATTCTTCAACCCCCTACATGGCTACAGATATACAGAATCGAAAGAAATAAAGACCATAATGTTACGAGTGCGTACCGTTACAAGTAAGATATTTTAACAAAATATTGTAATTAATTCAATCGCACACATAAAATATATACACATACGCTCGTTTGGGAAGGTTTTGAAAGAGAAGTTGTAAAAAAAGAGTTTCTCAGGATTTTACAAAAAAATTCTTCGTAACGAGGATAACCTTAATTAGTTTAAACCATAGAGGAAATACAATATTGTACTATATTTCCTCTATGTTTAAACTTTAGAATTGTTCACTCAGGATCCATTGATATAAGAAATTACTTCTTAATAATATGGTCGACAATAAAACCCAAAATTTACTAAATGCTTGAATATAAATATTACATTTAAAAAAATAAGTTCGTCTTGTTTTCTACCTATACCAAAATATTCATCACTTTTTGTAATTTGAAGTAATACACCATCAAACGACAAGTTTCATTTCATGAATTCGGCTGGATTGTTAAAAATAGATCGATAAGTGATCACTTTCACAACTAATGTTACTTTCGCGTTATAATCATCTTAGCTGAACCGTGTTAAAAAATTACAATCTTATTTTCTAAGGTGCTGACTTTTTTTGTACTTAAATAGGAGAAGCTTCAAAGACTGTAAATTATGTAAAGTAAAATTTTCAACTCGTCGACCAAAACACACAAGAAAGATGGAACTTATTTTCTCATTGAAATTAACAACATTACAGTGATAAATTAGTGGTACTTTCTTTTAAATTTAACCTACTTAGGGCCAAATGTATGCACATATTGAGTTCAGTGGCTGTTCAGTCGAACTCAGCTGGTTCTCGGGGTAACAACAATCTTTTCCTACACTGAACCCGATATGTACAATTGGCCCTTAATTGGTTGCTATATGGTGTTTTTTTAGAATTTTAACCATCACCGCAGGGATATTGTCCGGACTCGGTGCTTTATTTGCCGACAATTCGTTTGCAGTATCTACTATTTCCTTAACCTGCACTAGCTGTTCGGTTCCTACCCTTGGTTGCTCACCATCAAGCGGTCTCAAACGGCCGTAGTTCCCTAATCCCTTATCGTAACGTCGAAAGTTGCGTTATTCCATCCCACCACCGCCGTTCTTGCCCTGACGTTACTGGTACGCCTTCTCCCAGATGTCTTTGTCTAGTCCGTCGCCCAATCCTTTCCAACACCCACTCTTGTTGGCGCTGATCAAGTACTTCAACCTGGTCTCTTTCTCTTTTCAGAGCCGTCTTCTGCTCTGCCGCACACATCCTGTTCGTAACTTGTGTTGGAATCTCCTCCTTGCCGCGATACAAGCCTTAATGACTGACGAACCACGGACGTAAAAATCCGTACACGAGAGGCATATTTGTAGGTAAATAGCAGACGCGTTATCCCTTCAGAAAAGTCTGTTGCATTTTTGTACAACTTTGGTTTTCAAAAAAATGCGAGAACACAATTTTAAAGCTAAAATAACCTAATGTTCAACTCCGCTGAATTGGAATTAGCGGGACATTGAGTGATAGGCGGTACAAAGTTCGTCGGGACTGCTAGGAAGAAATGTTTTAAATATTAACCTTTATACAGGCTGTTAATTAATGTCATGCAGATATTTCAGGAGGTGATAGCCAAAATAAGAAAAAAATACATACTATATGCATGGTCGTCGTTTTCGTTATAGAGGGCGGCAAAGAAAATGCAATATCCTATATACCGCGACCGAGACCGCGACTAATTATTTTGGTATTGTAGAGATTCTAAAAAATAATTGATGTACCTATCAAATTTGAAACAATTATCTCAGAACATATAAGAGAGACAACGCAAAATACGAGAGAAAAATTGAAACTTTGCCGCCTTGTAACTTTGCTACCCTGTATAACGAAAATGACGCCCTTTACACCACACACATATTTGCATTTTTTCTTATTTTGACGAGTGCTATTAACCCTTGAAATATCTGCATGACATTAAGACCCTGTAATTTTAAAAACATGCTTGCCAAAAGTTCCCATTAGAGCGGCGCAAATTTTAGTGCTCGCTTACATGTAACTTTTTCCTTGTGCCGTCCCTGCCATCCTCTATTTTATGTTCGGTGTCTGTATCGGTATCCCCGGCCGATAATCACAACCTTGTTAAACTTCTTAGCATGTACCTTGTTTTCTCAGTTTTTCGTGCCAGTCTGCCAGTTCCCTCGCCGTCTTTGTACGTCACCTTTCTGACATGTTGACATGTGGGCTGGCTCCGTAGTCCCGCTCCCGATACTCAAGTGCGGAGTCACATGAGGACCTATATCGCGTTTAAGCATCTTTGCAAATGGAGTACCTTTTTCCTTATACTCTTCCTCGTCGTTAGTGACCAGTAGCATAGCGTAAATAGAATTGTATTTCCTCTATGCAAGTAGTCTTTTATTTCGCGGTGTTAACTTCGCACTTCTTCCGGACCCCCCCCCCCCCCCCCCCGGTTATCGGCGTCAATCTCGCACTTACTCCTCACCATAACCATTATACACCATTATACAACTGTAAACAACTATACCCCTAACTCGTTACTACTCCGCCTGTACTATTTCCACTCTATTTGCAATTTTTTTCAGTTTCATGAAAACCACCCTCCCGATCCGTAACTCGCCTCAAACGTCTTACAATTCACGTGCAGCCCGCACAAAAGTTCAAATTTACTGAGTTTTGCTGATCTCCAAAGCAAAATAAAGTACACTCTCCAAGATTAAAGCGGTTGATTCTTCTTCTCCGCACTATATAACGAAGTTCATTAAAAATTGACTTTGGCCAGGCGCGAAATTTATCTCTCCGCTAGGAAAAATTTTGACTCTTGACGGTCAAATTATTAGACGACCTCAATGGTATAGCTGATGCTGGTCTTTCCCATTTTTTCCTTTTTTCCAGAACGCTCGCTAGAAAAACCCAAACGGAACCACAAACTCATTTGTGCGCGCCCAAACTCGGGACTTCGTCGCGTTCTCTTAACCCATCGACATATACAGTGCGATCAATAATGAGCTGCTGCGCCGCTTCAATGAATTATGACGTTAGTAATCATTTGCCGCAACAGGTGTGATGCACCAATACTAAAACATAACCTTAAAATTCAAAACAACTTTTGACGTTTGACCATATTTAATTTAACCACCTTGTGAATTTCCAAATTATGTGAAACTACACGAATAGCAAAAATGGAAACGATTTTATTTCTTTTACAACTCGTTGATATTGAAGTAATTGGGTAAATTACATGCACACTATAACAACTGTTCGAAGTGCTCGCCACCATTATTAAGAGGAGTTCCACTCTTTTCTTCAGGTTTTTGAAGATGGCATGTACCTAACTGCTGTTGCGTAATGTTTCAAACGGCAGCTTCTATACCTGCTCGTAATTGGGCAATGGTGTGTAAACGGTTTCGAATACGTTGCCATCTTGCATTAAACCAATTGCATGCAATAATTTACACGGTTTTGCAAGTCTAGACGATGAGTTCTTGTTACTTTAAAAAATAAAAGTGTCACACGTTCTGTATGAGATGCCCGTTTGTTGGGCCAATTGTCGCAGCGGATTTTTCGGATTTAGGTCAAGACGAGCAAGAACATCTTCTACACCCTCCTTATTGGCTATTACAAGCTACAACAAAAAAAAGTTTGTTTATAATTTATAAGTAATTTACCGACCGAAAGAAACTGGTAGTAGTAAAAAAGGCCGTTTTGAAAATGGCGAACTTAATTAGAATTATAGGTTATGTTTGGTATTGGTGCACATATACCTGGTAAATGATTACTAATGTGATGTTTTTAAGAGCGGCGCAGCATAGGATTATTGATCTCCCTGTACTACCCCAATCTGGAAACTATGCCGGCTAGTAAATACGAAACGGAACCAACGCAATTAATCCAGGAAATGAAGGTTATGCCCTGGCAATTTTTTCAAAATGAATCGATTAACTTGAAATGTTGACAGTAGGTAGGGAATAGCCTAAGGATCAAAATCTATATCATTCCAAAGGGCGCTTTCGCCCTGGGGGTGGTTGCCACCCCACTTCAGGGGTGGTAATTTTTTATTGTAATTTTTAGACAGAAACAGATAGAAGAAGTAATTCTAAGCAAAAAGTGTTCTATACATTAGAAAGCTAATACTTTTCCACAAAGAAAATGTTTTTTTAAATAATTGATGTGTGACCAATACGAACCGAGTTTTGGCTTGTTCAAGGTTAGCTTTTGTTCGTCAAACGCTAAATTAGAGAGTTTCACAGTCAAATAACGGCAAAACTATGCATTTTTCAAGAAAAACTTGTAGAATATTCTTTAAAGTATTTAAAAAAAACCTTTCTTCTTTTTTTAAAAACAAACTTTAGCATAAAGTTTAAGTGAGTTATGATGTAAATAAGGTAGATCCGTACTTTTTCAGCGAAAAAATCAGCGCAGGCAACCCCCTAATTACCACCCTCATTAAAATGAGTCCTTCCCCTTTTCCAGTTTTCTCTAATTACGTATTATTAATACAGTGCGATCAATATTGAGTTGCTGCGCCGCTTCAATAAATTATGACGTTAGTAATCATTTGCCGCACCAGGCCTGGTGCACCAATACTAAAACATAACCTTAAAGTAAACTTTTGACGTTTAACCATATTTAACCTAAATCAACGATTTAACCACCTTGTAAGTTTCCAAATTATGTGGAACTACACGAATAGCAAATTACTACAAAAATTGAAACGATTTTATTTCTTTTACAATTCGTTAATATTGAAGTAATTGGATAAATTACATGCACACTATAACAACTGTTCGAAGTGCTCGCCACCATTATTAAGACAGGGATTCACTCTTTTCTTCATGTTTTCGAAGCCGGCATGTAAGTGCTGTTGCGTAATGTTTCAAACGGCAGCTTCTATACCTGCTCGGAATTCGGCAATGGTGTGTAAACGATTTCGAATACGTTGCCATCTCGTAAATTTGCATGCAATAATTTAGACGGCTTTGCAAGTCTGGACGATGAGTTCTTGTAACACGGTTACTTTAAAGGATAGAAGTACAATTTTCTCCAGGCAATAGCGTCACACGTTCCGTATGAGATGCCCGTTAGTGGGACAAATTGTCGCAGCTGCTTTTTCCGACTTTGCTCAAGACGAGCAAGAACATCTTTTACAACCTCCTTATTAGCAATCACTAAGCGGCCAGGTGACTTCCCAGAAGCAAGACTTCCTGTATGTTAAACCGCTCAAGTAGACGATGAGCATTTCGGCGTATATTGTTGTAATCCTCGTCATGGTTGACAATCGTTTATCGAAACTCCTGTATACACAAACGTATCGAGTACTCCCAAACTCCACTTTCGTCTTTAGTCCCATTACGGAAACAGGACAGCAAACGCATCTTATTCTCTTCTAAAGTAAAAGGCTTGTCGGAGTAAACCTATTGCCTCTTACACGCTACAACTAAAAAAACGTTTGTTTGTAATTTACAAGTAATTTACCCACCTTGTAAATATTCGAAAGAACCTGGTAGTCTTGAAAAAAGCCGTTTTGAAAGGGACGAAAGTGTTCGAATAAGAATCACAAATCATGGTTTTGGTTTGTAAAATTATAGGTTATGTTTTGTATTGGTACACATATACCTGGTTGCGGCAAATGATGACTAATGTGATATTTTATAAGAGCGGCGCAGCATATGATTATTGATCTCCCTGTATATTCTAGAAGTGGGACCAGTTTAGAAGACTTAATTTTCAAATAATTAAAGCTAAAATTGAAAAACGAATTTTTTGCAATTTTGTGAATAACGTCCTTCTCTTCAAAATAACTACAACACAACTGGAGATACGTATAAAATTCTAGAACATCCAACCTACAAAATGGTTTTTAATGCACTTTATGTTATGTTATGATTATAAATAAACGAATCGCAATTTTATTCGAAAAATTCTGCAAGCCCAAATCGGAGAATGATGATCTACATGACCGGTATATATTTCGTATACTATACACATTAGAAACTTAGATACACACTTACATCCATTCCATACACCCGCACACTATGTAATGCACATACAGGGCAATTCAAAAAGAATATCACCACTTTGAAATCTGATAATGAAAGAAACAAAATAGAACCATGGGTTATAACAAAATTAAGAGCATTAAAGTAAGTTTTTCTACTAGAAAATAGGTTCACAAGTGTTGAATATTATATGTACCTACGTGCGCGACTGCCCGGAACTTTTACCTTTGCACAAATACACAAACACCCTTTCTCTATGAAATGTTTAATGTTTATATCAACGTTTGATACCCCATCTATCAGGAGGTCGAGCACCATACTTTGTCCGAAATGCACACTGAACAATTGTCGTCAATAATAAATGATTCACTTTTTGAGGGAAACAGTTTTTTTTTTATTAAACCGCAGTAAGGGTTAATTTTTAAGAGTGGAAATATTCTGAAAAAATGTTCCAAATCCTCTAACAATCATTACTCAACTCACCTGAATCAAATTTTACTCACTTTAAGCTTTAATATGTAGTTTTATGGGTTTGGCAAAGAGGGGTAGTTAGTAATAAAGTTAAAAAAATCAAAAAACACATTACGTAATACCTTTTTGGAAGAGTTCAGAATCCAATATCCAAAGCACTTTAAAATTTGTTCCACAAATATCGTGGTTCTGAAATATAGGGCAACTTACAAAATGCAGTGTACAATCCTGTCTGTCAATTAATTAGACTAATTGATTTGATGCGGCAGTGATCTTACACCACAACTGGCATAAGTTCTCGTTTCGTTCAACCAGCTAATTGAATTGAACGTAGCATTTAATTGACATCTCTTTGCCTAAACTGTTTGCACACGCCATCGACAATTTTCGGATCTAACATTGCCGCAAGCGTTACGTAATTAAATAAATCAAACCGAAACCTAGATACACGTGAAGGTAAGAGACGTGCAACTCATAGCTGATTACGCCTCATCCAATCCAAAATGTTGAACTTGCGGTCATAATTGGGTCGATTGGCGGTCACAAAACTTGTAGGACATTTTCCTTCGGGCGCTAGCGGGTCACTTTCTTATTACTAGCTAGTATAGGTAGGTACCTCGCTAAATTGGCTTATTTGTTTTTCATTAGTATTTAGTGGTACTATACGCGAAAGCACATTGTTAAGAATCGTGAGAAAAGTACGACAAGTGCCTTTATTAAATAATATGGCCAATAAAACCGCAATTCGTTTTCCAAAAGATAATCATAGCCTTGTGTAGGCCGTCAGGATAACTCGCATTCCCCAGTCCTATACACTTGATAGAAACCAATTTTATAGAGTAGGTACTTTTATCTTAATTGTTCAATAGAAAAATGCGGAATAATGGTTTGTTGGTGGTAATGCCGTTCGGTGGGAATCAGGCGAAGAAGTAAATTAGAAACAGTCTTGAGATTCAGTTATATCGCGATCTCATTGAAGGTTGGTTTCGTTACGTAATAACCACCGTCGAGATCTTAATCGGATCGTGTACCTACATCTTATATGTATAAAATTGATTGACCAACAACAAAATGTGATCCGCAATAATTTTCGTAATTGCGGCGTTGCGTGCAGGTCGTTCGAAATCGTGCAATCAGGATTCGCGCCGAATTTACCTGAATGTGTTTATTCACGTGGTTAGTTGGCCTTGCGGGTTTATTCATTGCGCCTTCAATTTCTATTATGAATCGGTGTAAAGATTTCGCGATTTTTACGTGGGTGCTCTTGCGACGTTAATTTCATCGTTCTATTGTAATCGAATTTAGTGATCGTTCGTCCGAAATTTTCGCCCGTTGTGGATCTTTTCGCGTCCGAGGGTGAAAGTGGTGGGTGCACTTTCTTGAGGAATTTGTGATCTTTGTGGATTGCAGTTTGCGGAGTTTTTCCCAAAAGGTATGATGTCCGATTTTTGTTGTTTGTGGATGCAGTGACTTTTTGAAGACCTCAAAGAACCTTTATTTACTAACTGTGCCTCAGTCAATACTTGTTTGTATCTCTGCACGTGGAAATTCCATCTCCAATAGTAGTTAACTCTGAGTGAATGAATGCTAATTCTTTAAAAAATCAGAGCATTCATTCACCATTTGATCTGGGTAGTTCAATTCGTCACGTCGCTCGGTGGCACAATAGAAATGCCACTTAACGATCAGGAAGAAAAACTCCCCGTAATTTTAAATGATGCGGATATGTTTGTTCCCATTAGTTCTAATTGCCATTGCGGGACGTAGAATGACCGTATAGTTATGCAATCGGACATCTGGGCATATAATTTTTAAATTTACGTATAATTAATGAAGAATATCTTACGTTATCGTTTTTGTAATCGCGTGAAAGCACCTTCAGGGGTTTGACCTTTGACCATAATCCATAATCACTAATAAGTAAGGTAGCATTTTTCCTATAATAATTAAAAAATAAGTAAAAAATCGCAAAGAAGTGCATTAAGTTGTTCCCCAAAATTCAAGAATCGAAAAATTCCTAGTCAAATTAATTTGCGCTCGTTTTATGATGATTAATTATGCGCCAACCTCCATGTTTTGTGTGTCATTTTGTCAATATTAATTTGTGAATTTTAATTGGGGGCAACCGATCTAGAAATGTGGTGAATATCAATGAAAAACATAAAGCATATCTGTGGATAATGTGTGGAAATGCAGAAAATTTATACAACGATTAGCAAATCTCATGGAATAGCAGAAAAGTTTGGGAAATATGAGTGCAAATGTGGGTATTGTTGCACAAAATTTTGCCGAACTGCATATTCTCATTGAAAATTTCTTCCGTACGTTATCACCTTATAATATCACTAAGGCGGCTTTTCTAGTAGATTTGTTTTACGATGACAGTTCGAATGGAGTTTTAACAAGGGTCCTTACGTCCTCTTATTACCACCTGTACGTTAGTAAGGGAGGGCATTGGGGTAAAAATGAACTCCCATCTTTTTTGACGGAAATACACGTTTTGAGGCACCAGGAATCCGAATCAAACAAAATCTCGACAATGTCGGTCTGTCGATCCGTCTGTACACTCATTTCCGGATAAACGGCTGAACCGATTGCAACCAAATTTGGTACACATATTCTTAGAGAAACGGATGAAAAGCAGAATGCACATGCGCAGCTGGGCTTACGAGCTCTACCGGGGCTCGACCCGTAACGACCTCTTTAAAATTTACCTTACCGCGTCTCTACCCTTTTTTTAATTTTCTAACACTCCTACAAAATGGTGCTAATAGGTTGCAGCGGCCATCTTCAATCTTTGGTTCGTTTGTTTTCTTAAACCAATCAAGTGCGAATAAAGGTCATTTATTATAAATCACTAGGTTTCAAGATTGATGAGTTCGCGTTTCTCACGCTGCATCGTGGCATCATTGTAAATGTAATGTATTGGCACACGCGTTCAAGGGTTTGTAGATCTAAGTAAAACAAAACAATGACTGGCTCTACTTTAGACCATACAGTTTGCTTTTTTTGCCAAATCTAGGTGATGAATTAATGGACGTTAATTTAATTTAATTTAAAAGTTGACAGTCTCAAATATAATGTCTCATCGTACAACGTTGAACAGACTCTTTCATCCTGAAACTCAAATAGCCAGCCGATGTTCTTGGCCATATTGTATTTGCTATTAGTCTTAGATTATTCCATAGATATAGCGTTCAGCCATTAAATCAGTGCCAACATATCTGATAGAGAGATAGCTATACAGTAGAATACAGAGCATGCGCACTGAGTTGTCTGTCCAACACGACCGAGAACACGACATTTCATTGGCATGTTATTTTCGTAGAACATAAAGGGTTTTACGGTGTTATTAGACTAGAAAATGCGAGTAGTACGAAAGTAATAATTAAAATCGTGCGTTTAATTTGGAGTGAACATAATAATACAGAAAGTGCAATTTCATTCTATGCGTAAGCTACAAAATGTATGTTTCGTAACTTAATATGAAGTGACCCATTTTTGCGACGCCTATGGTTATCAGCCAGGGGATGGGGCCGGCGGGATACCGCCAACTTTCCCGGTGGGCGAGCGTTTTGCGGCTGGCAGCATCACTCAAATGAAAACACAAAACAGAGATAGAGCCAGGCTGCGCCGCCACTTGCAAGGAATTAATTTAATTACTATTCTAAGGTGACGGTGCAAATAAAAAATTATCAAAGTCCTCGTGTCCATCAGTAACATCTTGTTGAAGGCTACCACATTCCCTTTGTCGGTACTCAACTCCGACGGCCCGTTCACCCGCAATTCGTATTTTGGTGGATTTTGCTAAAAACGTTCCACAAAATAGTACTCAATTTCGTTTCTCCTGTAATTTGATTTATACCTAACGGTAACAAAACGGAACAGTACGCAACAAATTTAAAGAATGCCGTTTGGGCCGCTAAACGCCCCTCGTGTCTTCTAGAAACTGCATTCGCTCAGTATTCACAAACACATCACAGCAGCAATGAACCGGTTGCCCATCCGAAAGTGCAGATTCGTAGATTTAAGAAATCCAAGGACACAAACATCCAAAATACCAAATTCAAAGAAAAAGAAGAAGAAGAAATACACACAAACGAAAACCTAAAGATATGAAGATTCAAAGATACGTAGAGGCGAAAACAGGCATGACAATTCGGAGACACGCGGCGTTCTTATTTTAATACAAGCGGAGCAATATAAGAAAACCGTTCGCAATGAGAAGTCAGCATTTCTTGTCGAAAAGTTCCTCCCATAGCTTTTCGAAAGAAGGATTGACATTGTCAACGACAGGAAGTACTTCCGGTAGCAGAAAAAGCGGAAGATCGAATTTAATACACCGTAAACCACCGACCGATCACAGTGCGTCAGAGTTTGACTTTTTCAAAGACATTCATTAAGTTTCGATATCTAATGCCGGAACTGATCTCGAATGTCAACTGAAGGCTCGGATATCCCGAACGAGGGGCGAGTTACATGTCTCTGGGGTGAGATTCTGCTAACAACTTATCGGTTTAGAATCTTTTTTGCAACCTGCTACCCTCAACTTATTGTAACGGAAATGCTCCAGACATGACGTCGCCTTTGGCGCTCTGGAATTTTCTACGCGTATTCGAGAATGTTCGGACTTACATTGCTTGCGTGTATAAATGGTTGCGGACCGAACATCGCGGCAGTCTACTATCGAACGGGATCGAGTGCGAACGAAACATAGAGCGCCAAAAGCTGATATAAATTTCGAAGTGTGTGATATAAATAATCGATATAAATTGTACGGATTTTATAGTGTTTTAGTTTTGTTTAATAAATATTGATATAAATCGAACCCGAATTTTATAAATAACGTTACATTGGTGTCAGAAGTGGGATTAATTAAATTAATTAAAAGTAAGTTTAAATTAAGTGCTTGTGCTTGTGTATGCCTGTAACAAGATCTGCTGCCGCTAAAATGGAAGAAACGATGCTCAATTTGCTCCAGCAAATCCAAAATGGCCAACAGGTGTTGCAACAAGAAATGAAAAGCACCCAAGAAAATTCTAGAAATATTCACGAGAAGTTGGAAGAAAATTCTAGAAATTTTGAAGAGAAGTTCGAGAAAATGGAAGAAAATTCTAGAAAGATTAATGAAGAAAATTCTAGAAATATTCAAGAGAAGTTCGAGAAGTTGGAAGAAAATTCTAGAAATTTTGAAGAAAAAGTTGAAGATAGAATTACGGAAGTTTCCAAAACATTTAAAGCAACATTCGTTGAGATTGAGCACAAGTATGAAGAGCTGCGCGAGCAATTCTTGCGACTGACTACGGAAGAGCGTACTAGTAGTGCCCCAGATGAATTACTGATGGACCGTCTTCTTGAGGTGCCACAGTCTACTCATTACAAGAAGGTCGACCCAGAAACAAATACAAGAGTAGAAGGCGACGTTCAGCAAGCCCGAGTAAAGCCACCTACTTTTGATGGTAAGATTCCTTGGACCACGTACGTTCGACAGTTTGAAGCAGCGGCTGCGGCAAATAAATGGACTCTTCAAGACAAAACTACAGCCCTGATTCTTGCTCTGAGAGGAGATGCTCTGGATGTGTTGCGGACCATCCCCGAGGATCAACAGAACTTCCAACAAATAGTAGCGCGACTCGAAATGCGATATGGCGATAAACACCTTCAGCAAGTTTACTATGCCCAAGTCAAGAACCGAATGCAGAAATCTGGAGAAAGTTTGCAGGAACTTGAAGCGGACATCGCTAGACTGATTCGATTGGCATACCCTACGGCACCGGAGAGCTTTCTTGATCAACTGGCTGTACAAAAATTTATCGATGCCGTTCGTGATGGAGATGCCCAGCAGGCTTTGAGACTGGCTAGGCACGACAAAATTGAGAAAGCTTTGGCCCATGCGTTAGAATTCGAAGCCGCCAAGAAAGCTAGTCATGGAAGTGCGCGAGTACGTATGGTGGAACCTCGCAGTGAGAGCCGGGTAAGAACCATCGAAGAGGAAGGTGGCTCTGAAAGTTTTGAAGAAAAGGTCAGTAAAGTAGTGGAAGAAAAGGTCAGTAAAGGTCAATAAAGCAATACAGTCACTGGCAAAGAAACGTGAACCACGATGTTGGAATTGCGGCGAGATTGGACACGTTCGCCGCAACTGCCAAAAACCATTACAGCAGTCGGAAAACTAAGAAAGGTCGACAGAAAGGGGCTATCGTCGACCTGCAGAAACAAAGCCCCGATCTTCACTGTAAACATTACGTCGTCTGGAAAAGTTCTGAGTCTGTACATCGACGGCCGAGTTAATGGAGAAGACAGATCCTTGCTAGTAGACACAGGTGCAACAAGAACTATTGCAAGACCAGAGTTATTGAAGAATCATTCTCGGATCTCATCTTCGACCGTGCAGTTAAAAACAGCAACTGGTGAAAGAATAAAAACGCACGGAGAAATACAAATGTCTGTCACCACCGGAAAGACCACCATCAATCACCAGGTGCTAATTGCTGATATTTCTGATCAATTCATCTTGGGGATGGATCTTCTTAAGAAACTCGGAGCTGTGTTAGACGTGAAAAAGGGCGTGTTAAAGGTCGGCGATGAAGAACTCTCTTTCTATGAAGACAAAGAAGATGTCATCCGCCTGTTAACCACTCATGACGTCATTATACCCGGACTTAGTGAAAAAATTATAATGACCACTTTAGATGGATATTGTCACCAGGGAAGCCTACGGATAGTCGAAGCACTAAACGAAAAGGAATTTCTAGTGGCTAGGGCTCTGGTAAAAGTTCAAAATGGCGTTCCGATTCGAATTATGAATTTGAAAGATAGTCCTGTTAAGCTAAGCAAACGAACTGTAGTTGGACAGTGTGTGCCCATCTCGGCTATTCGCTCTGTGAAATCGGAAAATCTATCTAAAGGAAAGTATCCAAGAGAGCTGATAGATATGGTCATTAAGAACACTCCAGATTTGGACAATAGACAACGACAAAAGGTGAAAAATATGCTTGTGGAATTCCGAGATGTGTTCGCGGTAAACGACCAGGACAAGGGCAAGACAAGCATAGTCACCCATAAAATAAATACTGGCAATTCCCAACCGATTAGACAACAGCCAAGGCGACTCCCCTTAGCTAAACGCGACGAAGCTGAGGAGATTATTAGAGACATGAGAAAACAAGGTGTCATCGAGCCATCGAATAGTCCTTGGTCATCACCGATAGTGCTTGTAAAGAAGAAGGATGGCTCCACAAGATTTTGCGTTGACTACCGTCTATTAAATTCGGTCACCAAGAAAGATAGCTATCCACTGCCAAGAATAGACGACACCTTGGACACTCTATCTGGAGCCCAATGGTTTTCCACACTCGACCTAAAGAGTGGTTATTGGCAAGTGGGGATGGAATCGACAGACCGAGAGAAGACCGCGTTTTCTATAGGCTCTGGACTTTGGCAATTCACAGTAATGCCTTTCGGATTGTGTAATGCCCCCGCGACGTTTGAGAGACTTATGGAAGCAGTTCTAAGGGGACTAACGTGGCAGACATGTCTGGTATATTTGGATGATGTAATTGTCGTAGGAAAAACTTTTGAAGAACACCTAAAGAACCTGAGAGAGGTGTTTGGACGATTACGAGAGGCCAATTTAAAACTAAGTCCCAAGAAATGCTTTATGTTCCAAAAAGAAGTTAAATATTTGGGGCACATCGTATCTCGTGATGGTGTTACAGCTGACCCAGAGAAGATTATAGCGATTCAAGAGTGGCCGATTCCTGAGAACAAGCACGAGATTCGAAGTTTCCTCGGTTTGTGCACCTATTATAGACGATTCGTGAAAGGATTTGCCAACATTGCCAAACCATTAATAAAGTTGACAGAAGAGGGCAATGAGTACGAATGGAGTGAAGACTGTCAAAGAGCTTTCGAACATCTCCGGCAAGCTCTTACTAGCGCACCTATCCTTGGCTACCCCAGAAATGAAGGAAAGTTTGTGCTAGATACCGATGCCAGTAACACCGCCATTGGAGCTGTTCTCTCTCAATTGCAAGACGGACAGGAAAGAGTCATTGCCTATTTCAGCAAAGTACTGTCGAAACCTGAGAGGAATTATTGTGTGACTAGGCGAGAGCTCCTGGGTGTGGTAAAGGCATGCGAACATTTCCATAAGTACCTTTACGGCCGCAAGTTCCTGATAAGGACAGATCATGCAGCGCTAAAGTGGCTCTTGCAGTTCCGAAACCCAGAAGGACAGGTGGCAAGATGGTTAGAACGTCTTCAGGAATATGACTACGACATTGAACACAGGGCTGGAAAAGTTCACAATAATGCAGACGCTTTGTCAAGAAGACCGTGCAAGGACAACTGCACACATTGTTCTAAAATAGAAGACAAGATTGGCCATCTGCGGCGAACAACTGTAGAGAGTGAGGAATGGAAGCCAAGCGAAATCAAAACGGCCCAAGAAAACGACCCAAGTTTAAAAACTGTTCTGAATTGGATGCGCCACGGACAAAGACCAGACTGGCAAGACATTAGTGCCACAAGTCCTGAAGTAAAGAGTTATTGGGGCCAATGGAATAGCCTGACTCTGAAAGACAACCTGTTGTATAGGACCCTTGAAAGTGAAGATGGCACCGAATCGACGCTGCAATTAGTAGTACCTAGAAGCAAAGTGTCGGAAGTATTGCGAAAATTGCATGACGGCGCTTCCGGAGGACACTTTGGTATTACGAAAACGTTGCAAAGGGTACGTGAGCGATTCTATTGGGTCAACCGTAAAGAAGATGTCCGGCGATGGTGTCAAAAATGTGAGTTATGTGCTACTGGAAACGGACCAGTTTCCAAGAAGAAGGCACCCATGAGGCAGTATAACGTTGGTAGTCCGATGGAACGAGTTGCTATCGATATCGCAGGACCGTTTCCCGAGACAGATGGCGGAAATAAATATATCCTAGTGGCTATGGATTATTTCACAAAGTGGACTGAAGCTTACGCCATTCCAAACCAAGAGGCAGCAACAGTTGCAGAAGTGTTGGTAAAGGAGTTCTTTACACGTTTTGGTGTTCCTATAGAAATCCATTCAGACCAAGGAAGGAACTTTGAATCGGCTTTGTTCCAAGATGTTTGTCGATTGGTAGGAGCCAATAAAACCAGAACAACACCTTTGCATCCTCAGTCAGATGGAATGGTTGAGAGAATGAATCGAACGATGGGTAAATATCTTTCAAAAGTCGTGGCAGAACATCAGAAAAATTGGGACCAGTACCTCCACCTGTTCCTTATGGCATATCGATCAGCCGTCAACGAGACCACGGGTCAGACCCCTGCCTGCCTTATGTTGGGTCGTGAACTACGCCTTCCATGTGATCTCGAGTTTGGGCGTAAACCCCATGAAGAATATGTCGCAGGTGAAAATTATGTTGACCAACTAAGGGTGAAGATGAACGACATTCACGACTTGGCTAGAAGTCATATTCAGATTGCCAGCGATCGCATGAAAAATCAATACAACCTCCGCTCGGCCAATGAAACTTTTGAAACTGGAGATCTAGTATGGCTGCACAATCCACAGAGACGAAGAGGTCTTTCTCCCAAGCTACAAAGACAATGGGAAGGTCCGTATGAGGTGATCAAGAAAATAAATGACGTGATATATCGTATCAGAATGAACCACCGGAAACCGAAAGTTGTCCACATTAATCGACTCGCACGATATGCCGGATCCAACAACAACGAAGAAGTTAGAGGTATTCGAGAAGAGGAACGCAGCTTTGGGATCGAGCCAAACTTTAACGATTTTATGTCAAATTACGCCCAGCGGAAGAAAGCTCGATTTGGCGTTACTCAGGAAATTTATCAAAATATTTTTGAGCTTCCGGTTAACGTTTCCATCGCCCATTGTGTCGCCGAAGACCTTCGCATGAGTAGAGGTATAGCTTCCGTATTCCGGAAAAGATTTGGAAGAATCGACGAGTTGTTAAAGCAAAGACCACGAGTGGGTAAAGTACTGCGCTTGGAAGATAGTCAACGCTCTTTGTTCTACTTGGTTTCAAAGAAAACGTCAGAAGGCAAACCCACCTATGAAAACCTCTGGTCTGCTTTAAAAAGCTTAAGGAAACTCATGGCATACTATGACATAAATAGCTTGGCGATCCCGAAGATTGGATGTGGTTTAGATGGGTTGGACTGGAAGATAGTGCGAACCATGATCGAAGTGATTTTTAGAAATACTAGCGTTCGAATTACAGTATGCTGCTTCAACCCACAGGGGACGACCCTCCGCAAAACTGTGGACTGTTACTTTTTCAAGAAAGGTGTTTGTCGAGCAGGCTCTGACTGCAGATTCCGACACGAGGCATTAAAAAGTAATACTAACGCAGTTTCTGAACGAGACGTCCAGAATTAAGAAGGGGGCAGTGTAACGGAAATGCTCCAGACATGACGTCGCCTTTAGCGCTCTGGAATTTTCTACGCGTATTCGAGAATGTTCGGGACTTACATTGCTTGCGTGTATAAATGGTTGCGGACCGAACATCGCGGCAGTCTACTATCGAACGAGATCGAGTGCGAACGAAACATAGAGCGCGAAAAGCTCATATAAATTTATAAATTTCGAAGTGTGTGATATAAATAATCGATATAAATTGTACGGATTTTATAGTGTTTTAGTTTTGTTTAATAAATATTGATATAAATCGAACCCGAATTTATAAATAACGTTACATTATTTTTAACCTAGACTTGAACCGGATAATAATGAACATTTTTATTTAACAGGGTGACCTAGTTTGAATACGTTACATACCTAATGTTCGAGTGTGAATCGGTACGTACGTGTGTTTGTGACTGAACTCCTCTTACGCTGGACGCTTCTATTGGCGACACGACAAAGAGTGACCGCGATTAGAGCTCTAAAAAGCTTTTGGGCGCCCAAACTCGACTATACCTCAAAGGCGTGGCCCTACAAAACAATCGGACCAAAACTGTAGAAGAAGATAGGAAATCGCTTCGGGATGGCTCCCAGATGTCGCTGACCGCATCATGTAGTCCCATCCCTAAAACACGACGCCGGTAGGTAAATGTACACTCCTTGTCTTCCTCCAAGCGTTTTTCTATAGACTCAGATTTGTTGCAAGTCAGCTAGCTAGCCGGCTCAAGTGAGATTAAAAGCTACCTTTGACACATAAATTTGCAAAGATGCGGTAAAAATGAAATAACTAATAAAGATATTTAAATGAGTAAATTGGAAGAAGATAACCTCGAAGATAACTGATTATTGTTCATGTTCAGATTCTTAAAATCAACGCATTGAATCGATTAATGGTAGGTAGACTTTCACAAAGTATACAGATTTATGTATGGATCTTTCCTTTTTAAATTCACATAATTTCCCTGATATTAAAAATGAAGTATTACCCAATAATCTACTCGAAAAACGTTGGGAAAAAATGCCAGAACTGCAACCACAATTGAGATTTCTTGAAAAAAAAATGCATAAAAACTGTCAACCGTCCACCGCATTGCTTCCGAACGATGCAGATAAAAAACAAAACGTAGATGATTTCTCTAAAAACGTTTGTGGTAGTTGTCAAAACTGTTCTAGATGTTGTTATATTGCGATTACCAGTAGAATTTAATCAAGAAACATTGTAGCGAATATTCCAGAAATCCCAAAGCGCCATAAAAGAAAAAGAAGCGGCGATAAAGAGATGTAACGCAATCTTTCCGGGAAATACGACGTGTTTGTTAGAGAACATTCTAGAATACTCGGGAGCCTTCGGGAAAGAGCGGCGTTTGCTATATAAGTAAATCGAATTGCGTTTCGGTCAGTTCCAATTTCAACGCCGAAATAATGAATAGTTCGCGCTTATAATTACTGTTACAAATTAATCCATTTTAAAACTTATAAATTAATTAATTGATTAAATAATTAATTGTGAATAAATAAATTACGTACTTAAATGTACGTTTCAATATTCGGCATTCGCAAATGCATATCAGTACCTGTTAACTTATTCTTTCGCAATTCTGAAATGTATAATTCCGATTAAGGAACAGATTGTGTAACAATAATCTAGAACCATTTATGTTGTTGGGAAATAATTATAAACGATCAGTGTTAGAAAAAGAATAAATGTTTTAAAGTGGTTAAAGCGCATTGAGTACCCCCTCCCCCAACCGCTAAGTGGGTCGATAGGTAGGTATATTTCCCGGTTTCCCGGTTTATGGTTCTCCATCCACCCTTGTATCAGCTATTTACATTCAGATGCTACTGCGCATGTGCGGTGTTCTACTACGGTGCAAAATATAGATGCTTCTTATTGAAAGTAAATAGGAGGCCATATCTATGTATATATGAACTATACAATTAGCAGTCCATGAACTGTGTGGTCTAAGGGCTCTACAGAGAGATTTCCTGGGCAAGTAAAAATATTGGAGCTATTGGAATAATAAAAAAGTTGTCACATAAAGTTTGCTTAAACTTGTATTATTTCTTTGTAATAGGTACACAAACAGAATAGTGGCGTCAGAAGTGGGATACATAAAAAAGCCGTTATCGTTAACGCAAGTTAGTGTAGTGCACGACGAAGATCGACATGGCACAAGAGCTATCAGCGGAACTTTTTCAAACATTTTCGGGAATGATCGCTGACGCTATCCGTGATTCTATAGGGCATCTTCCTACCATGAATCAAGGAACATTATTTCATTGACCCAGGCGACCACAGTTCGCGATGCAACCGTGTCCAACACTTAGTAACCGAGTGAATTTTAATTCTAAACCATTTATTGGAAAAACCACCCTCAAAAATCGTTCCATCCACCAAAATATGATAAAAACGCGCCTACAATTATTTGTCCTAATTATGATATAAAAATGAAAAATGTAAACCCTCTAGCGGGCTCCCGTTACACAAGTAACAAGTTTTTGAATATGGTTGGCTGAATGTCTGAACCACTGAGCCGGCAGGTCTCTTTGCAACTAAATTCCATTCCTTGCCAGTGTAAGGAATACCACCTAATGGATACTAGTACGTTTCCGAATCACATGCAGCCTACCATATCTTCATTTCATACTTGTCAGACTTGGTGGACACAATCTTCCAACTACGCGCTAATGGCCCACCCTGTATAAAAATAAAGAAACCATACTATAATAATCCTTTATTTATTTTGCTCAACAGAAAGACAAACTTTCCAGAGCAAAAACAGCATTTTATAACCTGCAAGAGTAGAATAGAGTTAAAATAAATCAAAAATAAAAATATATATAGTAACATTGATAACAGTACCTACGTAGAACTACCGAAACCAATAACAAAAAACAAAACAAACAAACAAATTATCTATCAGCCCTCTTGAATAAATACGGTGACTAATAATATCAAAAGTTTAATAATTATAATTGATTGCACTATTAAAACTTAAACTACTGTTAATGTTAATAACCGAGCGTAACATTTCCGGTAAAGAACTGTGATGAAGATTTTGTGAAATTAAATTAAAATTATGAGAGATTATAAATACTGCAAATAAAAAAAATAATTTTGAACCCCTTAAATTTGATAAAATTTTGACCACCGAAAAAGAATATCTTACCGTATTCATTACTTACACAAAATCTATCTGCTAGTCTTTTTTCTAGTCTAGAGTCTAGGGATCCTTAGGACCTAGGTGTACAGAAGAGATGTTATGTAGGCTAATATATCCAGTACCTTATGAAATATTAAAATTAATAACCACGTAACTATATTGCAAACAAAGTGACTAAGGAATTCATGCAGTATAATATATGCAAATACCTATCAAGAGGTTCCTCCGTAAAAATGTAAAGCTACACTGTCCAAATTAATTCATCAAACCAAATGTGTAAATTTCCTAATTTAAATGGTAAACGATGCATAAAATTTAAATGAAGATTTTATTAGGTAATAATGTGATTCTTCTACCTGCATTCTGCTAGGATTTGCATAAGTGTTTACAAATATTTTGATTTCTTCCTTTTAAATATGCAATATAGTAAAATTATTAATTTGTGTATTTTTATGTTCCTAAATAACGTAGTATTTGTGTTAAGTGTGGCACAATAAAAATGTTTTCTTTGCAATGCTGTCATGTCCAAGCGAAGGTTGCGATGTTATTTGTCAATGAAGTGCAACTTTCTACTTTCCTAAAGCGGTGTTATTATACACTAAAACGATTTTTCGTCGCCTACTTAAGATGTAAGGTTAAATGCAAAAGAAGAACTTTTCTAAATATGCATATCTGATTTGATGCCAATATTTTAAAAGGTATAGGTTCTTCGTCACGTAATTCCAAATGTCATTCATTGTTGTTAGGGTCCTAACCTCTAGGAAGTGGAACTCTTCTGATAGTAGTGCATTTTTCGGTTTGCTTTTTGATGACACCAGTTATGGACCTCCCATTTTCGTTGCCACCATGAGCTTGAAACGGTTCTCTAAGAGTCTGCTAAGATTTATACAATTCGACGAAAAGGATAATAAATCTCAAAAGATGGCAATCTGATAGTTGGCCTATACGCGAGATATGAGATGGCATCAATAGAAATTTTGGAAAATCAATAAAAATTATAAACACCAATTCAAATTATACAAAACAAAATAAAAACTCTTTCATGTTTTTCATAGCTCGTTTTAAAAGAGATCCTTTTTTTGATTTTGATAAAGAATTGAAGGAACTGAGAGGGTAGCACATAGGCAACAATATTGTGGGCACTTGAATAGTCAAAATCAATGATATTAAAACAGATATACTCGTAATAATCGGTTTCAAAATATTACAAATAGCAGTTGAAATATATTGCTGTGATCCTAATCATTCGGGCACCTAAAAAATAATGCAATGCTCTACGTTGGGCGCCAAAATTAATGCTGTGTGCACCTACCTAGCTAGCTTAAAATTACCATTATTCTCAATTATAATAACTAATAACTTTCAACACCAAACTCAGGGTACCTACAGTTGGATCCCGAAACAAAAAGAAATCCTGACATTGACTTTACCCGCTCAAAATAAAATAAAATGCGGCAATCTAATTCTGTAAATTCTAACGGAAACGCTACATAAATTTTGAAGCAGATTAGAAATCCCATTCGGGTACTATAAACTTAAAAGAGAAATATGACAGTAATTGAATGGAATTGAACCTGGATCTTAAATTGTACTTCAAATTGACAATTCAATGGCAACAAACAAAAGCAACACAATTACAAAACCCTGTGTAATAAAAATTGTAAGGCGAAGATAAAGCTTTTCTGTACACAACCCGCTTACAGAACGGATACAAAAATAACAAATAAATGAATTCAAGAGATCTCAATTGTAACGTGCGTGCGTATAGTAGAAAGGCAGGTATAAGACTATTTATTGAGTATGGAAAATACAAGTGATAAAATTCAACCTTCATTCTAATATCTAACCCAACACCCTTATCCTTAATTTTAAAATAGAAAAATTATATAAATTAAACTTATTTCCTAGGTCTTAAATAATATCGTTTACCTTCCGTAACCGAGCTTTCAGCAACACAGGGTGTTTGATTTATGTCAGTCAGGTTACTAGAAGACGAATGTTCAGTTTCTGGTTCAGGAAGGGCCAATGAATCACGAATCTTTAAAGGGATGATTTGATCAATATGTCTTTTAAAATTTTCTTTCGATTGTGAAGCAACTTCAAAAACTGAACTCCCTTTTTGCGTTTCTATTGTACCTTCCTGCCAGGATGGTTTTAAAGGATTAGAAAAATCTCTAAAAAGTACATTATCTCCAATTTCTACCCTCTTATCTTTACCTCCATAATTACGAATTTGCCGTTGTTGATTGCTCTGTACAATATCTGCCGTGTAAGGCCTCACTAAATCTAAACGAGTACGCAAGCGACGACCAAACATTAATTCTGCAGGTGACTTGTTTGTGGTTGAGTGTAACGAATTTCTATAATCGAAAAGAAATTTTTGTAATCCGAAATCGTAACTTTTGTTTTCGTGTAAACATTTTTTGAAATATTGCTTAACTAATTTAACAGAATTTTCTGCTTGGCCATTGCTACTTGGATGATATGGTGCAGTTAAAATATGAGTAATTCAATTACAATGAAAATAATTATGAATTTCGACGGAATTAAATGGCGGGCCATTATCACTACAAACAAATTTAGGTAATCCAAATCTAGCAAATATGGATCTAAGTGCCTCGATGGTTTTTTCTGCAGTCGTCAAATTCATTTTTAAAACTTCGAGCCACTTAGTATGTGCATCAGTAATTACCAAATATTTACTACCTTTAAATGGACCTAAAAAATCTAGATGAATACGTTCCCACGCATTTTGAGGCCATTTCCAGATGTGTAGTTCAGTTTTTTGAGGTAGTGGACGAACAGAGTTGCATGCTGCGCAGTTTCTGCATAAATCTTCTATCTCGTCATCGATGGTAGGCCACCAAACGTAAGATCTTGCCAAAGATTTGCATTTATTAACTCCGAAATGGCTACTGTGGAGTTCTTTCAATATGGAAGATTGTAATATTTTTGGTACAACAACTCGATAACCCCACATCAAACAACCATGCTCAACATGCAGCTGCTCTCTACGGACAAAAAATGGCTTTAATTCAGTCTTTACTAGTTTCTTTGGCAATTAATTTATAAGAAACTGGTAACCCTTCTTCCAAATAAAACAATTGTCCGAAATCAACACTATCGTTGGGTACATGGACCTTCGGATAAGCGTGATAAAGCATCGGCACACGCATTATTTTTAGAATGCACAAATTGTATGTTAAAATCGTATGCCGATAGCAGTATCGCCCAACGTTGCAAACGGCTTGCTGCCATCTGCGGAATTCCCTTTTTAGACCCAAAGATCGACACCAATGGTCTATGATCGGTAATTAGCGTAAACTTCTTACCGAACAGATACTGATTAAATTTTTTTACGCCAAAAATTATACTTAGCGCCTCCTTATCAATTTGGCTGTAATTAGTTTCGTTTTGTGATAACGAGCGAGATGCGAAGGCAATAGGACGAATATCTCCATTTGGAAAATTGTGTGAAATTACAGCGCCAATTCCCTTCGCGCTTGCATCACAAGATAACGTTATTGGTAAATCCGGGTCGAAATGCGTTAACACTTGCGGCGAACACAATAAGTTTTTGATAAGTTCAAAAGAATTATTACAGTCTGCAGTCCATACCCAAGGCGTATCTTTTTTAAGCAACTGATATAAAGGATAAAGAACTGCACTTAGGTTTTTAATGTATTTGCCGTAATAGTTCACCATTCCCAAAAAACTTTTTAATTCGGTAACACTCGCGGGTATTTTCACATTCTGGATGGCTCGAATTTTGTCCTTGGAAATGTGTAAACCGTCCGCGTCAACTACGTGTCCCAAATAACTTACACTTTTCGCAAAAAAATAACACTTTTTTGATTTAATTTTGAGCCCCAACTCGTTTAATTTATTCAGAACATCACGAAGTCTTACGAAGTGTTCTTCATCCGACGAGCCTGTTATTAATAAATCGTCCAGAAAAACGCACACACCCTCACTATCTTTGAATATATTTTCCATTATGTTTTGGAAAATACTAGGAGCTGAAGCGATGCCATATGGCAATCGATTATATTGAAACAGTCCGCGATGGGTGTTAATGGTGCACAATTTCTTTGATTCTTCGTCTAACAAAACTTGCGCGTAAGCTTGGGACAAATCAATCTTACTAAACTTTTTACCACCTTTTAATTTTAAAAAAAGTTCTTCGATTTTAGGTAACGGATATTGATTAATATTGAGATTAGGATTCACAGTCACTTTAAAATCTCCGCACAACCTAATGGATCCGTCCGTTTTTATTACAGGAACGATTGGAGTTGCCCATTCGCAATAATTAATAGGAGTCAATATACCTTCATTAACCAATCTGTCTAGTTCATAATTAACTTTTTCCTTTAATGCGAAAGGTAACGGTCTAGATTTTCGAAAAACGGGAATTGCGTTTTCTTTTAAAAGCAACTTCGCTTTTACGTTCTTCAGAGTACCGAGGCCTTCCGAGAAAACATTGGGAAATTCCTTGGCCAACTGTTCCTGCAGATTATCAAACGTGCTTATCGCATTCACGTTTGAAAATAAAATTGGAATATCCAATTCTTTACACCATGTCCGACCTATCAAAGGTGGTCCCCCATTATCTACCACGTACAGTCTCAACACCTTACTAACACCGTTATAAAAAGCATTTACTTCAATATAACCATTGGGTATTACGTAATCACCAGCGTAAAGTTTTAATTTTAAATTTGATTTAAAAATTTGTTTATAGGGAAATAATTTATTTACTAAATTTGAATTAATTACCGATATTCCTGAGCCCGCATCTAGCTCCATTTTTAATTTAATATTATCAATCATCACCGACTTTACTTCGTAAACTGAAAAATGTCAGCTCTTCAGAATCCTCTTCAGTTTCAATGTCCACAAAATTAGTACGCCTCATGTGCGGGCGCCTATTATCCGATTTGGGACACACGTATCTCAAATGACCACGTTTGTTACACCTTGAACACACTGCACTCCGATAAAAACACTGAGAACTAGGGTGATTACTACGCCCACAGTGTTCACAAGACTCCCCTTGGCACGTTGCATAAGTGTGTGGTTTTTGAGATGGGTTTTTACTCCCTGATGATGATTTTTGATTTTGAATTTTCTTTGCGCGCTGCTGAGAACTCTGCATTCTATTAATATTACTGTCACGAGCCTCCACCAACATTGCATCTTTCGCGGCCGTTTCAATAGTGATGGCAATTCCATAGGCTTTTTGGAAGTTTAAATGGGCCGCTTTCTCTGTAAATAAGCGCTGAATAATGACGTCGTTGCGTAAACCAAACACTAGTTGATCTCGCAAATTTTCATCTAACATAGGACCGAAATTACATGTGCTGGCTAATTTCCCGATATAGATTCATCAGTCGCTTGTTTGCGTTGCCTGAATTTATAACGCTCTGCTATCACCGAAGGTTGCGGATTTAAGTGTTTTTTTAAGATTTTCACTAACTGATCGAAATTTTTTTCTTCGGGTTTATCGGGAGCGCACAAGTCAACCATTAACTCATACGTTTTGTCCCCCACCACAGATAACAAGACGGACACTTTCCGCACTTCTTCGATGTTATTTGCAATAAAAAACTGATTAACACGTGCAATGTAGGTTTGCCAGTTTTTTCCTACTGGATCAAATTCTGGTATTTTGCCGATTGACATTGTAACTAAATAAATTCCTCGTCGCCACTTGTAACGTGCGTGCGTATAGTAGAAAGGCAGGTATAAGACTATTTATTGAGTATGGAAAATACAAGTGATAAAATTCAACCTTCATTCTAATATCTAACCCAACATCAATAAATGGAAACAAGTGAGTACTCACAGTCTGTCCAAGAAATATCCACGATTAAATTGGTTCAACGGAACGCAATTACTGACCTTCCAACGACTCATCCAACGAACTTGTGATTGAGATTTGGCTGAATGCAGGTGTCGTTT
>NW_022170511.1:27181738-27188217 GCF_008802855.1 Photinus pyralis
AAAAGAGAGATAATCAAAAGTAATACTTGCAGCAAATAATATCTAAATTTTTTGACATTTGACACTTGTTTACTTTCTGGTATTCTTTTGTTTTTTTTATTATAGCCAGCCTACTCCGATGTATAAACACGTAATTAATTAATGAGTAGGTACTTTTGTGAAAAATATTGAATAACCTAAACACTGCGGAGTTTAAGCACAGGGCACCCCTTATAAAACATTTAAGAGAAGACAAAAGCGAATAGCGAAATAAAATAGTGGTAGTTCCTTTTGAAAAAGAATAGTTATAGCACTTTGAACAAACGGCATTGAAACAACCAAATATTCAGGATGTTCTATTTAAAAAGATCAGTTATTAATAATTGACATCGTAAAAATGGAACACCCTGTACATTCAAAAATAATTTCTGTAGATCCGCAACCACCAATATTTTTACCAGGTATCTATCAGCTATGTAGGAAAAACCGACGGACTGTTGCAGGACCCTGTATATAGCCAAAAACTATAATATTGAATCAAAAATTATTTGTGGCTCTTTTTAAGAATTGGGAAATTTTGTAAATTGTAATTTTTAGCTCTTCCGTTTCAATAGGTTGCCGACCCCTGTCCTAGGTAGTTTAACCGGTGGCAACGGTTTAACCGACACACACAAAAATGAAGAATAGATAGGTAGGTACATTTAATTTCTGTTACAGTGATCAAGGATGCCTGCGTATTTTTTGCTTTCCTGTTCAAATGTAATTCAATCTTCCTTAAGGAATGTTAAGTAAGGTCACGATTCTTGAAAGGAAGAATGTTTATCTTACGTCATTCAACATCCTGTGTGCCACATAAATGCCTTATAAGTACGTTTCTTGGGTATCTAGAATTCTGTATACAACAATTACAAATCGAGATAGTGGGTTCATTACAGATTCCTGTATAATAATTAACAAAGGTAAAAAAACTGACATTATTATTCATCTTTCTCGATGGTAGAGACATCTACGTCTTGTAATTTAAACTATTGAAAACAGTCACATATCCTGCCATTTAACCTGCGCTTCTGATAGTTATAAATTCAATGGTCTCTTGTTAAAGACAAACAATTTTCGATTTGAATTTTGAGCTTCTGGGGATCAGCCCACTTGATCGGAAAATATTTTGTGACTTAATTTTAGTTTCGAAAATCAAGGGTTCGAAATGATCAAAAAGTGCTTTTTGGGGACAAGGTACGCACGGAAAGTTGTTCAGAATAAAAAACACTGTATCGTGCGGAGTGCAGCAGCTCTTTTGTCTTAGTAGCGCATATGAGAAGGGGGGGTCCTCTAATTGATAGTCTTCGGTTTCGGATGTGGATTTTGCTTGTGCGATAACGGACTTTAACATGAATATTGCTTTGTGTGGTCATCTGTACTTTTCCGTGTTAAATTAATTGTAGCCGTTGCTGAAACAAAACTATATGTTCACATTGATGTTTTTTATGTGCAAGCAATTTACTCGTAACTCGAAAAATTGAATTAAAAATGTAGGACATCTTATGGATGTTCATTACGCAGGGGCGGACAGGGTACTTAAGGGCCAGGTGGAATTGCATAGGTTACGGGCCATTAAAGTATTAGTGTAGTAATGAAGGTGGCCGGGGGGGGGGGGGGTTAGCTCTGAGGTGCACCACAAAAACATTTTAAGGTACTCCTTTTTCGAAATTCAATTACCATACAGTTTTTTTTAATTGCAGCTGATAATTAAAAGTAACAAAATATACAATCCACACGAGGTGCGTCGCCTATCATTGTATTTCAGCACTTTCAAAATACTACGACAGAAAATGATAAATTCATTGTAAAACACTTCATTTAAAACAGAATTTTTAACAACCTAACATCAACCCCAATTAGAGAAACGTGTTAATAATTTATTAATAGTGCAAGAAACTAAATACAGCACATACTTATAAATTTCCAACGGGCCATTTGATCTACAGGCCAGGTGGCAATCGCCACCCGCTCCCCCGTGCCAGTCCGCCCCTGAATATACTCGTCAATTTGAATTTCTAAATATTCTGATTTGAAGTTTGAATTAGTATTTTTCCACATTTTGGTTATGAATTTCTAATTATTAATGGGCTTGCCTGGGAAGTAAGTACGGAAGGTAGGTCCAGTAGAACCCCGAATCCGAAGTTTTTTTCCAGAATTGTAACGGCCCTAAATACTATTAAACATCTAAAACTCTCAAGATGTCACATCATTAGTCCCACCGACTCAATGAGATTCGAGTATCATAGGGTAATAATAGGCATCAATATGTAACGTTTTTTAAATTTTTATATTCTATTTTATAACCGTTACACCATCTGTATATTACTCGTGTGTGCATCTTGTTGTAGTAAGTTAGGTTGGTAAAGCTTCTTGGATTTTCCTTAGTTTTCCCTAGAGATTACGCGAATGTACCTTTCTGTATTTTTCCCTCTCTTTTGATCTTTCTTTGATCTTTCGCGTACCCATGTATGATAGAAAAAAGGTAAAAACTGCCTTAGATATGTTTACGTAGAATTTAGTGGCGTGGTAAAGAAAATGTTTGGACCACCGTATCTGAGGTATATCCCAAATTTGATATTTAATTAACTCTACTCATTTTACTACAAGATCATTTAATTTAACTCATCCCGAATATACATACGTAAAGCAGTGTTTATGATCCTATTCTATTTACATCTACCTAAAATAAAGTTGCATTTCTAACGGCGATTATTGCTTTATGTTTCTAATTCTCTTACGGTTAAATAATAATTTACCAACTGGGGTAAAATAAATGATACAATTATAATATCCTTCCAATGCTAAAATACAGACATTCGTACGCTCAAGACTGCATTCATATCTAAATTTACGTTCTGCTTTCTTTCAAATTTCTGTATCGGGAAACCCCGTTACAGTTGCTTTTTTGAAACCACCCTAATGAATTCTTTCGGAGAAACATTTGCATCAGAGAAACAATTTTTGAGATCTTTGCCTATGAAGTTTCTGTAGTCCTGAAATAATTGTTTTCAGTGAAGAATATATATTGTATTTCTTTTCTGTAACCGAGGTAAAATTAATTTTCGAGGAACGTTGGTTAGAGGGCCACACAGTGAGAAAGGTTTGGTCTTAAAGTATTTAGACGTTACTTTTTTATAACTCTAATAAAATTATCTTCGGAGTTTCTATAATACTGATGGTATTATTTAGTGATGCAACGTACCTCTGCTTCAGCTTTAGCAAGTGCGGAAGTTCTGCATATTTTTCACTTCCGTTATTTTACAACGGAAGTATATCGGGGATTGTTAAGTTATAAAAATCCAAGTCTCCGTCTGAGATCATTGAGAGCGCTAAGAAACCATGGTATTTGAATGACACAGGTAATTAAACATTACTTCATGAGAAGACCGCAAACGTAAACACACAATCACGGGGAAATACCTCGAAAACATTTAAGTTGGCGGAAAGATTTATACAGCCTCTCGACTATTTTGGAAGATTCTAGATCAATTTGAACGACGTTAATAAATACTCCATTGGAATTTACGACAGTTAGTCTCGTGTTGTCAGCGCATACAAATTTTAAACGGGAAGAGTCGTTCTTTATTGTAAAATTGTAAATTAAAATCGTTACAATAATATCGCTCGCAGTAAGGAAAATGTTACATCCTTCCGGAAAGTTTCTTTTATTACAATACAACAGATCATAAACTTTAATGGAGCCAATAAATGGTTTGATATATTTGCTTGTTTACTACGTCGATAGGAGCTAGACAAGTATGGCAAAAAGTTATCCGATGAGATCATCAATCAGGAAAATAAATAAAAACGGAAACGCAGCAAACAACTGTTTGTAATTCACCCGATTTTACGCTCCTCTCGAATTTTAAATCGAAACAATTACTGGGCGCCGGGTGTGAAACTCAATTCAGTTCGTCGTACTATTTAGTACTGCTTTTCTGATACTTTTAGCGTTACACTAGTATCATCTACTTTCTAAATCTCGCTAGCCAGTACAGGGGATATTGACGTCCGGCGCATAAATAAGCAACAGTACGATTTTGTACTTTCTAAGTGATAGCCCGATTAAGATGCTAGCCGTCGTCGTCGTCATTCGTTTAACTGTTGTAGCTGCCACGCGAGCGGCCCGGGTTCGATTCCCGGTCGATACAGAATTTTTTTAATTTTATATTCTATATTTAGTAGTTCTACGTTTCGCCAAGCTAATGACGTAGGATGTCACCCAGGCCCTTATGGCCTGGTATTTATAGTTCAAAGAGGGGCACTCTTGCCGATAGGTGGCGACAGAGTAGAGACCACCTAGTTAGTTAATTTCAAGTGATACGAATGAGTAAGAAGTTTTTGAATATTCGGAAAAGGGAAGGTTTGGTTTAGGTATGAAAGGATTTACACGCAAATCCATAAATCGATATCGGAGGGTGTTGAGTGGGAATTTCGAGTCAATGTGTGTGGCTTCGCCACGGCAATATGCAATATGCGACGAAAATTAAATTTTTCAGTAAAAGAGAATTTAATTTTTTTGAGTAGTTAACGGTCACCTTACCGTTTAATCAAGCAAAGTAAGTGAGAATGGGATTAATTACTCTTATTTACCCAGTAGAACCAATTTAATTACTTACAAAAGGTAGCACGAGAACAGTTTTTATCTGAAGTTGCTAATTGAAGTGGCAATTATTCAAAATACTGTCCTTTATTTCGTGCGCTTATTTGTTAAGTTTTCCTCGAAAAGATAAAAACTCATCTAGTTTTGAGATTTCCATTGTGCAAATTAAATTGACAAAACCAACTTGTTTTTATTGAGGCTTCTCCAGATCCCTCTTCAAATTTTATCTTCGTCGGTGCAGAGCAGTCCAGAAATTTTTCATTTTTACGCTTATTAATTGGTATTGCCAAAAAACAGGATTTTTATTCTTAACTTGACAGTTTATATATTTCTGTGTAAACAATGTCAGTTAGGACACTATATTTTGTGGTAAGACATTTGGTTTCTGTGTTTACTGTCGTCGGTCTAATTACGTTTTAACACAAAATAATTTTCAAAATCGAGCGTGCAGTCAAGGTTGTGTTTGTTTACTTTCTGTGTAAATTATAAGAGATTTCTCGAAATTGTTAGATTAAGAAATTGCTGTACCTCAATTTTATTTGTTATAAAGGTGCTTATTAATGCAAATGTGACAGTTTCGATGTGATTTATTAAGTTTTTCGTTTATTTGAGAGAGACAAAGGTAATTGTTTCAGACAACGTTTTAAGAAGCTTTTTGTTGGTTATCGAAGCCAAGCTGCGGCTCGTTGGCCATTTTTTATCCCAATGCAATACATATCTTCCTAATGCGCGGATGGTAAAAAACTACTAAACAGAGAACTTTCCTTTCAAACAAGGAGGCTAGTATTTTCATGCCATGAATTCTAAAATTAAGAATAAAAATCGGCCCGTTTTAGAACTAAAAATAAATTTATTACACATCAGACGCTCTGCATATGTTTCTTTCGGACCAAGGAGGAGCTCAATTGAAAGTAGGGTCAAGTTCCAAATAAATGCTACTACGTTGTATGTATGTGTATCGCTAATATTTAGAAATTTGCATAAGAGTCGGTTGGGCACTTGAATTAATAATATATTTTTCTTACTAATGTTTCAAAAGAACTTCTCATTGAATGTGAAAATTTTGTTCGTGCGTGAATAAGATCAAGTAGATGACAATCTAATTTTATTTTGGCACTTTACGCGTGAAACTTGTAACACACCACGCTATCCAGTACAAATTTGGTTTCTTCATTTTTTTTAGTAATTAAATTCATACGACAGATTCTAGTTGCATAATGGAAGTATTTCAGCACTTACATAATTTTGTCGCTATAATTAAGTTATCGTCAAAGATTTCCATTCGAGAAATCTCCATTGGAAATTGTATAATTAGTGAAGTGCATTTGATTAATAAAAAATAATCAATTTCTAAGGTATGTGACAGTAATCTAATTAAGGTGTTTTAAATTCGTATAATTTGCAACAATGTTTTTGTAAATATGCCAGCGGTAGAGAAGTGCACTGTGATGCATTGGCGAGTAATTCAAAGAGCCAAAAAGGTTAAATTGGATGTCGGCCAACAATAAATAGTCAGATTCCCGCGTAATATCGTACTCGAATTGTGCAACTCTGTTACCGTCTTTTATAAACGAAAAAAATATTTAAATTAAATGGTATATGCTTCGATAAACATCACGCGTTTGACATTGAAAAGTTCATCTTTGGATTAAAATATAAAAATAGGTTGGTTTAGATTTCGAACTAAAAACACGCACACAGTTTCTTAGGCACCAAGGACAGACACAATAATCAATGTTGTCTCACTGATGTCACTACACCACTCGTTTGCGCCTCGTGCTGTAATTACATCGTAGAGACATGTCCAATACAACAGACATTAATATTTATTCAGAGCTTTTCGCAATTTTCCCAGCGT